>NC_036651.1:4574967-4634256 GCF_002806865.2 Cucurbita pepo subsp. pepo | reverse complement strand
TATTATGATATAATGTTATAAAACACACGACCCAGTAAAAAGAAAAAATAAAAAAGAAAATTATTTCTGGATCCCCTTTGCATCGAAGGTTCCGGAAGGAAATCGAACTTCCATTCCCCATTTTTGATGGGTTAAAAATAAAATATAATAATTATAATAATATAATAATTAGGCATTGAAATTACAGTAAATAATTAAAAATTAAATGAAAAAAAGGGAGCGTAAACGCGGTCTCCTTTCTTGGAAAATACAGGAACCCCTTTTGAAAGCACCTAGTTTTGTCCTCAAAACCATGGCTTCCTCAATCCTTCTTTCCCCTCTTCTCTCTCTCTCTCTCTCTCTCTCTCTCTCTCTCTCTCTCTCTCTATATATATATATATATATATATATACTCCAATTTCTGCAAGAGAAAACCCACTCATCGATTGAGAATCGATTAACGAAACCGAAACAGAGGGTAAAAAGAAAACAGAGCATATAATGTCTCGGAGTGCGGCTTGCAGGGCCTGGTTCGTGGCGGCAAGCATCGGCGCCGTGGAGGCCATGAAGGATCAAGGGGTTTGCCGTTGGAACAACCTCATCAAATCCCTCCACCAACACGGGAATAGCAAGCTCAGATCTTACTACCAAGCTAAGAAGCTCTCTGCTTCCTCTTCTTCCGCCATTGCCAACCAGATCAACAAGTCTAGAGAGGAGAAGATGAGGAAAGTCATGGATTTGGGGTGTTTGGGTCCAAGTACCATCAGATTCTAGACCTTTTCCTTCATGGGGTTTCGTCAATTTCTTGCCTTTCTTCTTCTACTCTTGGTGCTGTGCTCTGAAATTGGTGGAAGCTTGGAATATACAATGTTTTTTTAGTTAGCATATATTAATATAGGCTCTCATCTTCTTCTTATCTTTTCTTTGTGTTTTGGGCTTCAAGTTTGCCAATTTGTAAAGAGGTTTGGTTTTGGTTAGCAATGAATGGATACTCCAAAATTACGAGGGCAACTCCCGACTCTCCATGATGGTATAATATTGTCTATTTTAAGCATAAGTTTTAGTGGTTTTGCTTTAGCCTTACTGAAAGGCCTCGCCTTTGGCTTCACATAAGTTTTCACTTCAATGGAGAGAATATTAGTCTATTGAAAACTCATCATTCCCTAATTTTTCCTTAATCGAGGTTTGACTCTTTTTCGGTTGGAGTTTGTCATGTTTTACTATGCTTCCGAGGAGTCTAAAACTCCTTTTTCTCTTGGAGTACTTTGTTCGACATTTGAGGATTTTATTCACATGGCTAAATTGAGGACATGATTCTGATACTATGTTAAATGAACACTATTCTACCCATTGGAATGATATTGTTCCTCTGAGCATAAACTCTCAATATGAGCAATAAACTTTCATGGTAACGATTATTGGCTCCCTAATTTAGGGAATGATATCAATGGTATGATATGAATATGAATGTAGAGATCCCTCCCTGATTACCTACCAAACAATGGTCTGTTGTTGTTATAGAAAAAGTTGGGCACATTCTGCCCCCCTTACCTGCATTTAATACTAACGGACACAAAATAGTAACCGTTCACACGGATTCTACACCCCCTAACTGCATTTAACACTAACGGACACAATATAGTTCTTACCCATTACACGCCAACAAATCTCGGTTTATTCATATACCTCTTTTATAATGTCAATCATATTCTTACTTACCAACTAACCTTTCTAATACCAATGATATTTCGAATACTTGATTTGATATATCTAAATATTTGGAAGGTAGAATCATGCAACTACAATATCAGGTACTAAAAATTCTATACATAGACCCAACTAACCGAGATTCAAAAATTTCTATTTATTCATATACCTCTCGTACCAAGAGAATGGTCACAACATTCCCTTGCTTCTTGAATTACTTGAAAATTATTTCCACTCACCCGTATTTGTTCTTTTCAATTGCCCTAAATTAAATACATTTAACTTCAAATTTTCATTCAATTTACTTTGGCATCTTTTTTAAAACACTTTTTAAAAGCTTATAATGATTTCATATTCAGATTTATGACGTTACTTCTACGTTTGAAGTTTGTTATCTTTTCGGTTGCTTTATTAGGTTACTTTACTTAGTGGCTTCAAATATGTCCAATTGTATTATATTTAAAGTCGGGTTCTTATAAAAGTAGAATTCTTTCTTCTTTTGATTTATAAAAATACACGTCTTTTGTAACTCAAATATTTATCCTCATGTACACATTGATATACTATTGAATACTAATTAGTTATATGATTAAAATGATCAATAGCATTTATATGCATTTTAATGAGCGTTGATATACCAACGATCTGTTGTGCGTCGAAAGCGGAACAAATGTACTCACAACACCCATGAATGAAATTACACAAAGAGACACCAAGATATTTATGTGGTTTGGAGAGAAGAAGTTTCCCTACGTCCACGGGTAGCAACCAATCACTAATAAACCAAGTGTTACGAGTGAATACCTCACTATCACACTACAAAGAACTCTCACCAATATGTCACTCAACAAATACAATGTGACAATCAAAACTCTCCCAAATCCAGATATCAAATTTCTATATCAAATCCCAATATATAACTAAATCTGGTATGACTAAATCTAATTCAAATAACCAAATCAAATCTAATCCAAATAACCAATCAAATAAAAACTTATACAATTTACAACAATCTCCACCTTGTCATAAGATCTCCAGGTTGATAACTGAGTTGGTTGCTACCACGTCAACGCACTACTCCTTTCTTCCAACGTTGATGAAATTCAAACAATGTCAGAACTCTTCACGAGCGATCACGTTTGTCAACATATTAGCAAGTTCCAATTTTTAATAAACGAATGTCCCCTTCACTAATAATTTCTCGAATAAAGTGAAAACGGACATCAATATGTTTAGTACATGATGAACTTGATTTTTTTGACAAACAAATAGCACTCTGGCTATCACAAAACACATCTATATGTTCTGGCAAATTACCCTAGTCATTGATCAACCCATGCTTTCAAATAGCTTTTTTAAAAGCTTCCATTACTGCCATATACTCTACTTCGGTGGTAGACAGTGCAACAGTAGACTGCAATGTTGAACGCCAACAAACAGGTCCACCAAAATCCTCAACTTGAAGGAAAGACTCTCTATTCATGAGAGCCATAGTAAATAAATAACCCGTAGTAGATCGTCGCTTATCTCCATTCCAAGTATTTTCTTTGCATTGCCTAAGTCTTTCATTTCAAATGTTTTAGAAAGCTGATATTTGAGCTTATCAATCTCCACCTGTTTCTTTGAAGCAATTAACATATCATCAACATATAAGAGCAAATAAATAAACGATCCATCATCAAGACACCGATAATACACACAATGATCAAATTGACTATGAGTATACATATGCTCTACCATGAAATGATCAAACTTTTTATAACATTGGCGTGGAGATTGCTTCACAGCCCATACAAAGATTTCTTCAATATGCATACCAAATGTTGCTGTCCAACTACTCGAAAACCAACCGGTTGCGCCATATATATTTCTTGTTCCAAATCTCCATGCAAAAATGCAGTTTTTACATCGAGTTGTACACGCTCAAGATCAAATTAAGCAACCAAAGCCAACAAAATTCGAATGGAAGAATGTTTTACCACAAATCAGAAAATTTCATTGTAATTAATACCTTCTTTTTGTGCATAGCCTTTAGCCACAAGTCGAGTATACCAGAAAAATCTTTTTTATTACGAAAACCCATTTACAACCAATTTCCTTCTTACCTTTTGGGAGTTGTACCAAATCACAAATTTGATTTATCTCTCTGGATAGCATCTTTGTAGTTGTTGGGAACTCCATCAATCAAAGGGAAAGCATATGCTATCAGATCATCAAACCTTGCAGGTTTTCGAATTTCCCTTCGTGGTCTATTCCTGGCGATGGACTCAGGTTCCTCCACTCTTTCATTTACAAGGCTTTGCTCCTCCGGTTCTAAGACATCAGAGTTATTATCTACCTGATCAATAGGTTTTTCAGTAGAAACAACCATATCAGGAGAGAACACCACCTTCTCCACCTACTTCAATGCCTCGTCATTATTTTCAATTTCCTGCAAAAACATTCCAGACTCATGGAATGTCACATCTCGACTATTAACAATCTTACTTTTCTAGACACCATAACCTATAGCTCTTCACGCCTTTGCTAAAGCCCTTAAACTTGGCTTTTTTTGCTCTAGAATCTAGCTTTGAGTGTGTCACATAATAATAGGCAGGACACCTAAACACATGCAATTTATCATAATCAGTAACAGGAGTACCTGACCATACCTCAAGCGGAGTTTTCCCACCATTTCCAGAAACAGGTAAACGATTCACGAAGTGAACTGCATAACTGAGAGTCTCAGCCTAAAATGTCTTACTCAATCCTGCTTGAGACAAAATGCATCGAACCTTCTCTATTAATGTCTGGTTCATTCTCTCAGCAACTCCATTTTGTTGTGGCTTACCAGGAACAGTGAAGTGTCGAACGATCCCTTCATCTCGACATACTTTAAGAAATGGATCATAAGTATATTCTCCACCGTTGTCTGATCTCAACTTTTTGATTTTCCTATCCGCGTCTGATTCTCTACCATTTTCTTCCACTCTAAGAAGATTTGGAGAACCTCGTTTTTGTGCCTCATGGGATACATCCAAACTCTCCTCGAGTAGTCATCAATAAAGGTGACAAACCACCTCTTTCCTCTCAATGAGACATTCTTCGTAGGGCCCTATACATCAGTGTGAACATAATCCAAAATGCCCTTTATTTGATGTAAGCCGTACAAAACTTCACATTTTTTTGTTTACCAAATATACAATGTTCACATAAATCAATTTTACCAGTTGTGGCACCCTTAAGGACTCCTTGGTTCACAATGTCTGAAGCGCCTTCTTACCAGCATGCCCAAGTCTCATGTGCCATAATTTCGATATGTCTTGTTCTTTCGAACTTGCCACAGCAGCATGCTCAATTATTGTGGTTCCGTTGAGGTAGTATATGCTACCTCTTCTAGTTCCTTTAATTGACACCAAAGCTCCACGAGCTATTTTCAAATTCCCTCCTTTCAAAATGATACGATAACCAATCGCATCCAAAACGCCAAGGGAAATCAAATTTTTCTTCAAGTCAGGGACATGCCTCACATCATTGAGTTTTCGTATAATCCCATCAAACATCTTGATTTGTACTGAGCCGATTCCCATCATCTTACAACTACTATCCTTGCCCATATACACAACTCCACCATTGAACCCTTTGAAGTCCAAAAACATCTCTCTGTTGGGACACATATGATAGGAGCACCCAGAATTAAGAATCTATTCACTGGTTTGGCGGATAACATCTCTCTGTTGGGACACATATGATAGGACCACATTGGACTTCGACCCCTTCTCTTTTAAGATCGGACAATCTTTTTTCCAATGGCCTTTCTGTCGACAATATGCACACTCATTTTTATCAAGTTTTCTCCGATTATCAGATCTACCACTCGACTTTGATCGGGACTCTCCACATTCGCTCCTTTGCCAAGTAGAAGTCCTTCCACGAGCAATGAGAACATTTGAGCTAGAGTCTTGATATGTCTCCTTTTTCTTCGTTCGCATCTCATTATTTATTAAGGCATTTGAAACATCTTCAAAATCAATATCAGTGATTTCATGTAGTAGGGTCGTTACTAAGAACTCGTAGGATTCCGGCAAAGAATTTAATAACAACGTCTTGTCTTCGTCATCAATCTTAACATCAAGATTGAGCAAATCAGGGATGATTTTGTTAAAATCATCTAAATGCTCAGCCATTGAGATACCTTTCTTGCAGTCAAAACGGAATAGTTTTTTTCGAATAGAGTTTATTTTCCACTCTTTTGCATATATTTCGCCTCAAGCTTGTCCTATAGTTCTTTCTCCACGGTTACCTTCATAAATGGATATTTCTGGTCCTTGCCAAGACAGGATCGAATAATTCCACAAGCTTGCCGATTTAATTTCGTCTATTCTGCTTCTGTTATGTATTCAGGCATCACCTCTGGGAGAGAAGCATCAAGATCTTGCATGACCAGCAAATCGCTAACTTGGCCTCGCCAAACACCAAAATTATTGGTTCCATCAAATTTCTCTACTTCGAGATTAGAACTCAAAAATCTCGATCCATGTCGTGATTTAATTCCAGATAATTCTGCCATATTCAAGAAAATAAGCACGATTGTGAGCACGTCTAGTGGTCGATGAGGCCAAAACTTTCACAATACCCCAAATACCACAATCAGGCTCTGATACCACTTGTTGTGCGCCGAAAACGGAAGAAATGTACTCATAACACCAATGAATGAAATTACACAAAGAGACACCAAGATATTTACGTGGTTCGGAGAGAAGAAGTTCCCCTACATCTACGAGTAGCAACCAATCACTAATAAACCGTGTTACAGGTGAATACCTCACTGTCACACTACAAACACTCTCACCAATATCACTCAACCAATAACACCCAAAACTCTCCCAAATCCTAATATCAAATTATCAAATCTCAATATATAAAATCTGGGATACTAAATCTCATTCAAATAACCAAATCAAATCTAATTCAAATAACCAAATCAAATCTAATCCAAATAACTAAATCAAATCAAAACTCATGACAATTAAAATACTCGATATGAATGTTAATATACCAATGATACAGAGAACACTTGACTTGACATATTATTGATATATCAAAAAAACTTTGGAGGGTAGAACCATGTAACTTCAAAACCGAAAATCATATTTTAATTTCTTTTCTTCATATTTGCAATATTCGAGAACTCGCAAAATTAAGGCTACCCATTACTAATTCTCTATATTTAAAAGCTGATTATCTGTTAAGGTATTTATGACTAAATTATAGTTTATCTCTTTGATATTTTATTATAAGAGATATTTGCCTTCTCGATGCCTCTTTTTATTTATTCTTATTTCCATTTATTACTCTTTGTATATTCTTGTAATTTATTTGATTATAAATAAATAACTTTCACACTGTTTATATGGGTGGATTAAGCAAAGATTCTCAAACGTTAAAGAAATTATTGTTGGGATATGGAACATGATGTTAAAAATAGGGTAGAAATATATTTTGTAGATATTTATAATAAGAGATTATATTTAGTACATGAAACTATATATATACCCATTAGACAAGCTTTGAAGACTTATTTTCTTCATATTTCTTCGTGTTTTACATACTTGAAGTCATCGCATATAATTTTGAGTTAATATTCTTTACTGCATTTTCTCTCTTTCTCCTGTTCTTTGTGTTCATCTGGACGGTTGAGTATGTGTATTGTCGTGCGATCCTAAAAAGACAAATTCTCTCGCAATAATCCGAATCTGTACAACCAACTCAAAGAACAGAAATCAAATCAAATCCAATCCAATTCAATCCAATCTAGTTCGAGTCAAGACAATGAGAAAAATGCAAAACATGGATTCAAAAATCGAAGTGATCTTGATTGGGCTTGGGAGAAGTAAGCAACGCGGTGTAGAGGCGGAGGCGATCCTCCCCCAAGGAAGAGCACCGCGACAGGGGACGCCGAGGCCGAATAAACGACAATGATGTTAACGTAAGGCGGTGGCGGTAACGACGCCAGGCGAGCTGGATGGCAACGGCAGCCCAAGTACGCCAGCCAGGGGAGTAGTAGCGGGCGCTACGTTTGACCTTGTCGTTGACGAATGTGTAGCGAAAGTGCTGGGTTACGTACTTGACATCCTCCGCCTCCAACCCAAACGCCTCCGTCGTCTCAAGTGTCACCAAAGTGCAAGAGGACGGCGGAAGCCGCTCTATGAAGGGGCGGCGGAGGCACCATGATAGAAGCTCGTCGCCGCTGAAGTTGCCTGGCCCCAACATGCAGCAGCTTTTCACGCCGTCGCGTAAGACTTGGCTGCTTTGGAGGTGCCCTCGGACGACAAACAACATTCTTTGAACTGGGTCGCCTTCTCTTGTTATCTGGGCATGATTATAATTGTTAGATGAACACGACTCTCCACAATGGTATGATATTGTCCACTTTGAGCATAAGCTCTCATAGCTTTAGAAATAATAATTTTTTATTATAAACTCATGATCATTCCTAGTGAAGGGTTTTGTTATTGGAACTTACGGTTTCGCCCTTGGTGAAGATGAGGGACTTGACACGGTCACAAATGTTCTCAAGAACAAGATCATCCATGTGTTGAAACAATGGTACCTGCCTAACTAGATCCAAGCAAAGGTGATACTTTATCTCTCGTCGGAGCCCTTCCGGTAGGTTTTTTATCATCTCGCACTCGTCAACTCCGCGCATTGCTGCCCAACGTTGCCGTTCGAAGTTCCGAACACGCTGTCGGAAGCCTTGTGGAAGATGTCGCTTTCTCATCCACCACTCTAGATTCCTCATCTTTAGCTGCATTCCTTGTTTCTTTGACGTTGTTGCATGCAGAAACACCTGCACACACATTTATAACTTATCGATTCCCGTTTGAGTTTTTCTCATGGTTTTTATAACCCATCTGATAGAAAGAGGTTTCTATATCCTTATAAAGGGTGTTTCGTTCTCCTCTCCAACCAACGTACCATAATAATACAAGGCAATTTAGTATAAGAAGTTACCTTGATGTTTCCTATCAACATGGTGACCAATAAGAGTCCACTGGTGAGAACAATGATATTGAACACAACTTCCAGCCATTCCGTGGTGCTCTCCAAGTTCCCAAAGGTACTGTTTAGTAAATAAAATAAGTTAACACTTAGTGAAGTTTTCTTCCGAACAATTCGAAAGACGATAATCAAACAAGTATTATTGAGGATTGTTGGGAGGGAGTCACACATTAGCTAATTAAGGGAATGATCATACGTTTGTAAGTAAGAAATACATCTCCATTGGTATGAGACATTTTGAGGGAAACTAAAAGCAAAGCAACGAGAGCTTATGCTCAAAGTAGACAATATCATACAATTGTGGAGGTTCGTGATCCTTAATATGGTAGCATAACCATACCCTTAACTTAGCCATGTCAATAGAATGTGAGCCTCAAAGGTGTAGTCAAAATGGACTCAAGTGTCAAATAAATAGTGTATTTTGTTCGAGGACTCCAGAGAAAGAGTCGAGCCTCGATGAAGGGAAGGCCGTTTGAGGGCTCCATAGGTCTCAGAGGAGGCTCTATAATGTACTTTGTTCGAGGAGAGGATGGTTGGGAGGGAGTCTTACATTGACTAATTTAGAGAACGATCATAGGTTTATAAGTAAGGAATACATCTCCATTAATACGAATATCGTGAAGATTTGTGATTTCTAACAATAAACATGAAAGGGCGTGAAGTACCTAAGAGTCATGAGACCCCAAAAGATGGGAAAAAGGATCTTCTCCAAGCGACTTTGGTTGACAACAAGCTGAACAGTCCACTTATAAGCTCCATAATTAAAGTTGTCAGCAGTATCCAAACACATGAATTTCGGTTGCCTGTTACTCGCCCAATCAAATCTTGCACTGTCTCTCCCCATTCCCATCTTTCCTCCATAAAAGATACGATCTTTGCACGACAACACCCTCACCCCACAGCTGCTCGTGGCTCTGCATTGCTCTTTAAGGCACTTGGCTGCTCTTTGCACACCCAACAGGTACCAGCATGCACCTGCAGCCTGCATTCACACAAGTTTAATAACAGCCATATTAAGAATCACAAATCTCCACGATGATATGATATTATCCACTTACGTGAGCCGCAACAAAGTAAGCGATGAGATTGAGGGCAATGCCCCACCAGACCGTGCCAAAGATGAACCCCGACAGGTTTTGGAGGCGCCGCAACAGGCAAACCGAATGGTACAATTTCGGTAAGTATTGAAATAGAAATACTATTAACAATACTGTCATCACCAATGTCACTGATCCTTCCTTCATTATTCTTGGAATTACTACCCATAATACCACCTGCAAATTAATTTTAATTTTTGAAAATATATTTATATTAAAAATAATTGATGATCCAACGGTCAAGAATTCTTCATGGATTTTAAAATTAAATTGGAAAAAAAAAAAGATCGAATCCCAANAAAAAAAAAAAAAAAAAAAAAAAAAAAAAAAAAAAAAAAAAAAACATAATTCATGTCGTTCACAAAAAGACATTCAAATTTCACATGTTGGTCTGCCCAGAATCAGAGTTTTATAAACACCACATTCTATTAATTCATGTAAATAAATAAATAAAATAAAATAAAATAAACAATTTATTTAATTATGTTTAGCAAATTTAAAAATTGGATAATATTTTATTAAAATAAAAGTAAAAACATTCCTAAAGATTGTTGGTTATGAAATTTATTTATATTATTGTATGCATGATACCTGTGGGAGTGGAAGAATAACGAAGAGATCAAAGAAGAAGCCTTTTTTGGATTTGAAGTAGCGGAGAGCGACGGCGCGTGGGGTGGAATCTCTAAGGCCTCTATTCTCCGGCGTGGCTGCGGTGGAAGCTCCACCGGCGAAGGAGTATCTTGTGGCAGTTTTGAGCTGGAGCCACATGTTCCAAAGGTGGAAGGCGTCGGCGGTGCAGCGGAGGACGGTGAGGGTGATGGCTAACCACCCATCAACAAACAAGCACATCCATGACTCGCTTATGGAGAGCGTGTAGAGGAAGAGAGGGTCCACGAAGAGGCCTGCGGCGGAGACGAGGAGGAAGACCCGGTTCCATTCTCGGACCCATTTGGCTCTCGGGTCGAGAACCGAGCCGACTCCGTAGAGGCTCCGGCAGAAGCCACCGTCGTGTTCTTGTAATTCTTTTTCTACTTCTTCGTCGGAGGAGGTGGCCATGGGAGGAGGGAGGGAGGAGGAGATTGGAGAGACGTGTTGTGATTTGTTTGATGTTGTATGTGAGAGTGTCAGCTTGGCGTGGAGGGTATAATCGACAAGGATGAATTATTACAATCGAGGAAGTACAGCCAAACCCTTCATTGATTTCATCCATAAAGACAATTTTGGTCTTAATTGACCAATTTATCCTCCTCCTCCTCCTCCTCTCTCTCTCTCTCTCTCTATCTCGACATTCGATCGACTTTATCCTCATACGTATAAAACCCGCCTAGTTGCTCAACACGACCTTAGTCCGGACCAGCCTATACGTATGAGGACAAGTATCTCAATTGTTTCATCGCTATAGATGATGAGGCAACCAAGTTGACGTGTCTGGAGAAAAATATGTAGACGAGGACACGATGGTTTAGTGATATATTGATTAGGTGATTGAACTTCAACTATCAGTGGTATTTTGATAGGAAATGATGATCCATAACTTTGTGTGATGTCAAATTCTCTTAATGAACTCAACTGAACTCACAAATCAACTCAGAAATGGTCCAATATTTGGGCTGAATTCTAGGACCACAAGCTAACCAACCATGTAGGCTGCTCAAGCCACATGGGTTGTACACATGACTAAACTCCCAATAAGACCCATGCAAGAAATCTACGAAGCGAATGGGCATCGATTGATGAACATTGATTTCAACTAGAATACTACCATTTGATCTACACATAGGTGTGAGTATCCATTTTGCAGGTCACATCACTCCAAATTATGATGAGATTCTTGCATATAAAAATTTTGATTTCGTATTCGATTTTAGAAAAACAATAACCTAAGCTTTGAAGAATCATTTATAATTTGGTTAGCTCAAAACCATGATGAACTTAGTACTAAGCAGTAAAGAACGTTTGGGCACTTAAAAGAAAAAAAAAAAAAGCCTACATTTTGTCTTTTACCTTTGAAATCTTTGATGAAATAGACACTGCCCATTTTTCTTGTTTTCTAGCATATTTGGTTGAGAAACGACAAAGTTTTCGGTCAAAATTTCATATGCTCTCTAATAAAACTCATCCATCTTACCTTTTGATTCCGTTAAGAATGAACCTCTACAATAATATAATATTACACTTCAAGTATAAGCTCTTATGACTTTACTTTTCATTTAATGATTTTTACCTTAATTAGCGGCCAGTCTATAACTTTCTCCTAACAATCTTCACCTAAATTCATAATTTTAATAATTCATCGGAATTCAAAGATTTGAATTTGTAACTTTTTGTTCAGATTTCTACAAATTAATTTACCTAGACAATAATTTTGAGTAGAGAAAAATACAAAATTGAATTTAGAACAAATAATAGGAAAATGAATTAAAGAAGGGAGTAAAGGACAGTTTGTGATGGGGATAGGAGGGAAGTGAATAAAAGGATATTCTCCTGTTTTCATAATTCAAAATTATGCTTTCTTATTTGTCTTTTCATTCCAATAATTGAACTAAACAATACAAGCTCTATTATTTTCATTTTAATTTCCCTTCGAATCTTCACACAATCTCAAAAATAATTTATGCTTTGTCCCCTTGAGGGCAAATAAAATTACTAATTTAGAATTTGTTTATGTTATACTTTCTTTTTCTTATTCAAATGTGTGCCTTTGAATTGGAGTGGAACTAAATTATGAATGGCTAATAAGTCCCAAAAATAAGATTGTGAGGAATAATGAGATTAGCTCGATTGAGTGAGCATAGTCAGTAGTAGGGTTCTGGAAAGGTATGATTTAGACCAATTATTTAATTACAGAATAAGACTTAACTAATGATAAATGAATGAATAATTGATAAAGTTTTTATACTCATTCATACTATTTCTTTTTGCAGATGAAACACAAGTTTGCAGCAAAGGCAAGAACATACACGAGCTGTTAGAGCCCAAATATATTTAATCGCAATTTTGACTTCTCACGATTAGCTATGTACTCATATCATGTACCAACATGTTTTAAACAATGTTCATGGTGTCTTTTAAACTTTTTATAGATTACTTTAAAATATTAATGTACGCAAGTTTTCTATTTGATAAAAATTATCAAAGTCGTTTTAAATTTTTCCGATTGAACTTAGATTAGACCCAAGTTCATTGGCTTAGTCATAGAATAGTAATTATTTAATCATTTTTCTAATAACTATATATATTTTTTTAGATTTTCTCAAGTCAAGAGTTGATAAAATTAACTTTTTACTAATTTTCAACAGTTTAAAAAAATATATTATTAACAGACTAAATTATAAAAATATCTTTTACAAAAGAAAATATTTAAAAAAAAGTTCATTATAATAAATAAAATTACACATAGAAGTAATTAATTCAAAGATAAGTTTATTGGGTAGATCTAACATGTCAATTCAAATATAGTTTAAACAAGTACGTCTGCTATTCTCTATATCTAATCTAAAAAATGAAAGAATTGTTGAACCATTTATCATCGAACAAGGATAGAATCGACCCGTTGATAAGGCTTAAGAAGAGAGGGAAACCATAACATTAAATAAAAAAAAGAAAAACAACGAAGGCGAATATGATTCAAATGCGTGGTAAGGGTGGGGAAGGGGCAAGTAAGGTAAGGGAAAGGGACAGGCGTTAGGGGCTTGGCTCTATTATGCATACAAGTTAAACAACTGAGGTTCTCTGAAGTTTCCTTGGTTTTGTTTGTTTTCCCTAACAAGAAGATATGCATAATCAAAATCCCATCTATTTCATACTCCTTCCCCCAAAATATTTCACTCCCAAAACACCCCCTCCCCCTCTTTCTCTCTCTATGGAAGAACATCCCTCTTTCTCTCTCTATAGAAGAACATGTTAGGAATCAGACTCTCCACAATGGTATGATATTATCCACTTTGAACACAATCTCTCATGACTTTTCTTTGGGTTTCCCCAAAAGGCCTTATACCAATGGAGATAATATTCCTCAACCCTTGAACACAATCTCTCACGGCTTTGCTTTGAGGTTCCCCAAAAGACCTCATACCAATGGAGATAGTATTCCTCACTTATAAACCCATGATCTTCCACTAAATTAACCAACGTGGGACTCACTCCCAATAATCCTCGACAGAACATTAAATGGAACATTAAATGGCTCCCATCATACCTACCTGTCACTTCCAAAATATGAACAAATTGCCATCCATGGCAAATATTTTACCATTTCTCCTTTCTACATCTAACAATCATGAAAAAGTAATGTCCATAACATAAATAATGTACTACTTCCTATAGTAAGTAGGAAACATAACTATACTTCACTATTTTTCACTCGTATATCTAACAATCATAAAAGTGTCAACTGCACTACGAGAATTGCATTCAACCTAACCTAAATAATGGACTATTTGATCGAAATACGCACAAAATGAGATTAGATGGAGCATTTTGATTTTCATTGTGACTTGACAACACCTACTTAATAAAAGAAAAAGAAGAGAAAATTAGAAAAAGGGGCCCTAGTTTCCAGGACAATGTGGCTCAATGTGGTCCATAGAGGACAGCCGCATCTTGAACCCCAGTTCGGTATGGTCTTTATCTGATCATCCACTCAATATGGAATTTAGTTTCGGCTGGACCTAAACGTTAATCCTATACCACTTTCTAAGGATACTAGATATCAAAAAGAAAGAAAAGAAAAGCAACAACATTTGGCCACTTTACTCACATGCTGTTATTGTTCTTCCTTTTGGTGTCTGGTTGGCAGAAAGCAAAACACTTCAGCACAAAGAGCATACATGATCGTAACTTCACAAATGATTTCTTAGACTGATACTTCTTAAGGGATTTGGTGAAGGCTATCTCAGGTAAGAAGATTTCGTGAATTCGTGTCCAGAAACCAAGATTTTAATAGCTATGTTTAGGTAAACTTGAATGCCAAAAACATTCTTAATATCAGGTCATTGACAGTAATCAGACATCAATATCATCTTATACAACCTATTTCTCCAAGTTGGCATTTCAAAAAGACAGTTACAATACCATTTGCTTTGCATGGGTCAAAAATGAATATTAATTTGAACCCATAAGAATGGAACTTACTACCGCAGGCTGGAAAACCGAAGGAAAGAGATTTGGTTGCCTCCCCATTGACTCCTTTTGTATATACGCGTAGAGATGTCATATATGTACAGACTCCTCTCAACGGAAGTATACCCTTTTGCTTCCAATTTCCAGACTTTTTCCTTCACTTGGATGATGCTTTTTGGCCTGCTGCTGTAAAAAGTATAAAAGGGGTCATAAAAAGATGTTAATAACGTAATTTCACAGATATGGCGACCATTCGGCAAAAGACACTGAAAAACAAACAGTTTTGTAAACATTTTCCCTTAATAGCACCGACTTGTTTAGTTCACATAATCAAAGGACGCTTTGAACAGAAGTTGAATCAAATGAAAATTGATGCATGGAGGATTATCAGACCACGATGATGATATGCATAAAAATCTGGTCAAATAGCACCGGGAGAATGATATATGTCTCACAATTTGTTAAACAAAATATATCAATGGACATCTGAACAAATGATCCACTTGTTAATATCACTAATTGATCCAAATTGTTGTTTTGATCTTCAATTCAATTACTACTTATTCCAAAAAATGATGCGAGAATGGATTACTATATTTTAACATCAACAAAACGAGCATGATAAAACTAGTTGAAGCCTACAATCCTTTTACCTTCGAGCTAACTACACTTCGTCCACCAAGTCTTTGTGGAACCTTATGCTCTGTCCTTTTCTGATCCTTGACCATATTAAAAGTAGAAGGGTCTCTACCATTGCATTTCTGACTCACAGCAATTCTCCTTATTGCATTCTCCTTTCCAGCTACTACAGTCTTGCATCCTCCTATTCCATCTAAACTTTCCTTTTTCTTTGGCTTTAAACAAGTGTTTTGAAGGTTTCTTTGCTGTAGTAGAGGAGCTTTTGGACGAAGTATCTGGTTGAAGAACAAACAAGATTAAGTACATCTCCCTGACATTGTTGAGAAAGGATGCACACTGAAAAATCAAAATTTTCAATACCATTTCTCTGACAGAAAAATGATTGCAAGAAAACCATAAGTTTTGCCACATATCTCAATATCAAATTTTAACTAACAGCTTCTCACCTTTGGTTTTGAAGACTCAAGGTGGGCGAGCTTAGTGGGCTTAGCATAGGATTTACTAACTCTTCTTGAGTTGGAACTCGCGCCCTTCACTTGAATCTTTAATGTGCTCGAGAAAACACTTGAATCTTTGGATTTGTTCATTGCTGTTTGAGTCATCCTGGAAAAGTTTCCAACACCTACACTACTTTTCAGGTGTTGTTCTGATGTATTGGTGATGCTTTTAGCATCAAAACCAGGATTCAAAGAGGAGCATGTGGTGCTTGAATTACTCGAAGAAGAGTTATGGCCACTTGACTGTCTTTGACAGTTATTAACCTCCAATCTCGATACTTGTCTATTGGCACAGCTTTTCCTGAGACTTCTCCTCATATCTGACAAAAGTCTACTAGACATGCTCAATGGTTGGCTTGTTACCTCCGTTGCCTTACATTGTTGTTGACGACCCAAACCAGTTATGATAGTGCTGCTAGTTCTGCTGTCAGCTGGCTCCTTTCCCTCTGAACTCGAACCAGTAACCAAAACATTTGGCCTGGAGTTTTCGGTTAAACAGCTTGCATCAGAAACCAAACTCAGATTTGAACTCGAAGTTCCTTTTGAGTCTGTATAGCTCAATTTAGTGGCTGATCCTGAACTCAGCTTCTCACTTACAATATGCTTGTCCATTGCAAAACCTTGACAGCTGCCTTTGCACTTCTTGTCCTCAAAGTCCCCTCTTGATCTTGAGACAGAATTGGGAAGGTTCAGAGAAGAAGACACAGATATTTCCAAATTTAAAGTCCTTTCCTCGAAGAGCTGAGAAAATGCTAATTTCAGGTCATGGGAGGAACTTTGGTGGACCCTGATATGTTTTTTTGTTTTTTTTAAGGAAAACACAAAGAACTAAATCATGAAAAGTATGTACTTTCACATCAACTCTGTAAATGAAAAAACTCTAAGGGCGCTTACGGGTGGTGTGTAAAGAACCATTTATCATCACTGCAATCAAAGTACAAGCATAGGGGGAATTAGTATGATGAATAATTCAAATGAAAATCATGATACTAAATGCATATTAAGCTGACATATACATTGACCAATTATATCAGGTACTCACATGTTCTGATTGTTGGACCTCCCTTCTAAGGTGAGATCAAACCACATGGGTGCTTCAATTTCTTCCTGACTCAATCAGAAATTACACACCAAAAAAAGGCCTCATTATATAACAACTTTGTTTATTGTTATCAGTTTTGAAAAATCATGCTTATTCACCAACCCTCCTCCATAGTTTCCCTAAACTAATTTCAAAATAATTGTTCAAATCATAGGAATTTTTTAGATCTAAAACAAGTAGTTTCTGAACCTGTTTTTCGTTATTCTAAAACTGGCGAAGATTTCAAAAGTATTTCAAAAGATACGTAAGTATGCTCGATATCAATCCCAAAAACGAAGAATAAAAATCAAACATCACATAGACGCGTACAATGTGGAAAACAATATCAGTCATGATCATCGCCTCTCTCTCTAAACATTTTGATTCCCGATATGAGATTCTGAATCATTAAAACCGAAGCAATTTCCCGTAAAATTGAAGATTATCTTCCCCGCTTCATTCTCAAACACATTAAAATGAAGAGAAACATGGCTTGGATACAGAGGACATTTGATTAACAGAAAACAACATAACGTCAACCAATTGCTCAACAAACCTGAGATCAAAATGGAAAACCTAGGAAATTAAACATTAAAAAACCAATCAATTCTCCACAAAAAAAGGAGGAATAATACAAACAAAGAACAAGAAATAATATGAACGAATTAAACAAAAATGTGAAAGAAAGAATGAAGATAACCAATCAAACATCCATTTCCCCTAGAGAAAAAAATCGAGAGAATCGCAGACTAAGAAATGAACTCAAGAACGAGAGAAGATACCAGGAAAGCCCAATGATTATTGGACTTGATGAGCACCATTTTCGGACGCAGAAGTTTTCTGGAATTGAAGAAACTGGTCGAATCCTTCGGCTCCCTCACAGGAATAAAATGAATGGCGACGTGAACGAAAATATATAATTATATTCACGACGTTTTCTGACGGTCTGATTTGCGAAGTTTTCTGATTCAGTCGATGAAATGGACGGTGTAGATTTCATCTGATTTCCCGTTGCATGGTTTGGAGATGTTTCAGGAACTGCGCGGTGCGTAGAAACATTTCATTAACAAATTATTTTTGACCGTTGGAAATTTCAAACTGCTGGACAGCAAATTACGTTATTGCCATAATTGGTTAAATCTATGGTTATTTTCTATTTATTTCTTCCTTTCTAAAAATAAAATTAAAAAAGTTTAAAATTAAATTTTCATTTTTAAAACACTTTTGAGTATGGTTATGTAATGCTCGCTCATTAAAAATTCATGAAGATTTTCAAATAAATTTTGTTANAAAAAAAAAAAAAAAAAAAAAAAAAAAAAAAATCAAATATTATTTTTCTATCCTTATTTTCGTTTATTAAAATGATCGAATTTAATAATTAAAACTCTATCTTAGTACACTTTCTATCGAGTTACTATCTAAATACAAGATTTTAAATGCTTCTTTCAAATATTTATGGTTCCAAATATAATAAATAATTATTTTTTGAACTTTATTAATTTAAAATGAAGAATCAATCTTCATAATTTATAACATCAAACTTTGTAAACGTTATTAAATTTGTATTAAATAATAATAAATTGAAGTTGAGATTACAATTATTTTCTTAAAAAGCATTATCGATATGAAATATATATTTTATCTATTATACTAATTATGAAATGAATGGCATCAGGCGGGGATAGCTCAGTTGGGAGAGCGTCAGACTGAAGATCTGAAGGTCGCGTGTTCGATCCACGCTCACCGCATATTTTTGTTCTATTTCCTTCCAGCGTATATTCTTCATACGACGTCGTCTCATTACCATTGCCCGTATATTATGATCCAGTCTATTAGTAAATCTTGATATTTAACCTTCACACCTTGCGGGGATAGCTCAGTTGGGAGAGCGTCAGACTGAAGATCTGAAGGTCGCGTGTTCGATCCACTCTCACCGCATAATATTGTTTTATTTTCTTTCAGCGTAAATTCTTCATACGGCGTCGTCTCATTACCATTGACCGTATTATTATGACCCGGTCTATTAGAGAAGTGTTGGTATATTTTATTAATTTAAATCCATTAATCGAATAAGCAGTCCAAATAAATGATATGTAATAAAATTGCACAAATTTTTAATAATAAATAATTAGTATGATATTTAAATTAAAAAATTTAACATTAAATACTTATAATTCTATTTATTATCATCTTCTCTTAGCTCCTTTATAAATCATTTTAAAATGATTAATAGATAAAAATATTGTTTTAAAAGAAATCTCAAAACTACGTACAAAACACAAATAATTGAAAAAAAAAATAGTTATAAAAAAGGGGGAAGTATTCTTAAATACAATTACTGTTCAAAATTTTAATGGTTAAAAAATTGTCTTACCCTTAATATTACGTCTAGAAAGTATTCATGAAACTTTAAAATTAGTGTTAACACCTTAAAAGTAAACATTTTTTTAAAGTTTTTTAAAAAAATTTGAAGATGTTTGTGAAGATTTTAAATTTTTATAATCGTATTAATAAAACTTTTGAAAGTCGTAGAGTATTTTTGAAACACTTTTCTAAGTTAACAGGTATTTTTGAAATTCTTTGAAAAATTTAAGGATATTTTTGAAATAAAGTATTAACAATTTTTCATCACGCACTATATTTAAAAAAAAAAAATTAAAGGTATTATTGAAAATTTTGAAAGTTTATGGATATTATTGAAACAAAATATAAAATTTATAGATATTTTTATTAATTTAGTCAATAAAATAATACAAAGGTGAAATTATTTACAAAATAATTTACAAATTAGTTGGTACCATCAACATTCAGTGAGATAAAGGTCGCGTATTTGATTTATACTCATCGCATTTTAAATCATTAACCTTATTACAAGTGATTGATGCTGAGAACTGAGTTCATAGAAAGACAAGAGAAATATAAGATATTCGTCTAGTCCAACCTCTATAGCTCATGTAAGCCCTTCACGTCAACTACTCTATCAAGCCTCGTCTGAAAATGTAATTGAAATAGCAAGAATGAGTATAAAATACTCGATAAACAGCTTGAAGTTCTTAGTTCGTTCTTAAGTCCTGTGAAATTTTGGTTCTTTTGTTTGTTCGTTTGGTGTATTATTCTTACTTAGGAGTTCATTCCCAATTACAAGTTCTTCCTATGCCACACCTTACGTGTATTCACTCACCTAAGCTCAATTTAGGTAAATAAGCAAAAGTAATTAAAGTCTCATTTTTTTTTGTCCTATCTAGACCTTTGGACCTTGGAGTTCATCTTAAGTTCTTATGGTACCTCAGATCATCGTTATGATAGTCTCTTATATCATCGTCATCGTTTTAGACCTATATCACAGGTCCTCGAAGAGTCACCCTGACATCAGTTCCAACCCATAATCCTCGTCTCACAAGGGAGGTAGCGACCCTTTACTAACAAGTTCTCATCTACCTACGTAATCTCTCGCTCTCACCTGAATAAAATCACGATTAATGGTTGTGAATGTCGCATGAGTGGAGTTAGAAGACTCAAGGGAGCGCTGGAACAACTCAAAACTTGCGGCTTTAGAGATTAAATTTGCAGAACAGGGGAGAGAAGTGAAATCAATCTGAGCATTAGAAAAAGTTGAAAAATCGGTCCCGAGTCCACAAAGGAATCAATACACTTTATCAATGTTCTCGACGAGTCTGCTAATGACATGAAACTAGTCACAGATTGTTTTGAAGTTACAAGCATACTCAGCAACATACTGTGTTTTATCAACTGCAAGTCATCCTTGATTCCCAGTCCACGGGCTTTTGAATGATGGTTGAACGTAGTCTCCAACATGAGCCAAATGTCACGGGTAATGGAGAAACCAATGACGACAACAATAACTTCCTCGGTGAGAGAAGAGAGCAGGAGACAGAGAATTCGTTGATCAGCTTCTTTCCACGCCAAATATTTGGTGTTGAGTGTTGAGGAGGTTGCTAGTTCAAAATAAGATGGTGAAACTAGAGTTTAATCAACGTAGACCAGCATGTCTCAACTCTTAAAAGAAAGAGAGAAGTTGACTTTTCCAAAAAAGATAATCGGAGTAAAAAAGCTTGATGGTGATCATATAAATTAGAGAGCTAAACAGAAGAAGATAAGAAGATGATTCAAAAACCATGGAGAAGAAAGAATCAAGGTTGCTAAACCAGACCGACTCTTATACCATGAGCATATATGCTAAAATCACCATATCTAAAGTGTGGTGAGAATTCTCTATTTATAATCATTTACAGAAATAAATAAATTACAATAGAGAAAAGAGCAATAAACAGATACACTATATTAACTTATAATCAAGAAAGTATGATACACATAGTAAAACCGTAATGGTAGGCTAAATATCCTCAACGCTCACCATTCATCAATAAACACCCAAAGATCTCAAAAACCCATACCCCGAGTTCCTTGCAATATAATGTTCCTCTAACTCGACAGTGAATTTTTGTACAATACTAGAAGAGTTCCACAATAAATCACACATGACATCTAATTTTTTACTAAACGACTCTCGAACTTGAAACAACTCATCATACGATTTCATAATTTTTTTTTTATTAATTACTAATTAGGGTTTAAACATAATGAGAGAGTATTGCTTAATTTGTGATTATCTCAATATTGACTCCATAGTTTGTATAGATATATATATATATATATATATATAGAAGAAAAAAAAGGAGGAATAGATAAAATGTGGATAGAAAGAGATGAGTTGAAGATACATAAAAATCTTTAGAAGGAATGTGATTGGCTAACATATTTTCTGAATCTTCCATTCTTCACCACTCATCTTCCCCATTTTCCCATCATATTCCCCCACTTTCCCCCCTCTCCCTCTCTCACAATTCCTCACACCTTTCCAACGCGCAGCTCAAAAGAGAAATGGCCGCCACCGCCACCGCCGCCTCCACCGGCCTCCTCCGGGCCACCCCCTTTCTGGGTCAGACCAGATCCTCCCCACAGAACCCCCTCAGAGATGTCGTCGCCATGGGAACTCCCAAATACACCATGGTCTCACTCACTCTGTAAAATTGAATTTTTGCTCTGTTTTTTGTGCTCTGTTTTTTGGGGTGTTAAGATTGATGGTGTTTGAACAGGGTAATGATCTGTGGTATGGACCAGACAGAGTCAAGTACTTGGGACCCTTTTCAGCTCAGACTCCCTCCTACTTGAACGGTGAGTTCCCCGGCGATTATGGATGGGACACTGCCGGCTTGTCCGCCGATCCCGAGGCCTTCGCCAAGAACAGAGCTCTCGAGGTAATTTCATTTCCAACCCAATTCTTAACTTTGATTTAATTTCATTTAAACCCACTAATTATTCCAAAATTAAATGAATTTCAGGTGATCCACGGGAGGTGGGCTATGCTGGGAGCCTTCGGTTGCATAACACCGGAAGTCCTAGAAAAATGGCTGAAAGTGGACTTCAAGGAGCCGGTATGGTTCAAGGCCGGCGCCCAAATCTTCTCAGAAGGCGGGCTGGATTACTTGGGGAACCCAAATCTGGTCCACGCGCAGAGCATCCTGGCCGTGTTGGGCTTCCAAGTGGTCCTAATGGGACTGGTTGAAGGGTTCCGCATCAATGGCCTGGACGGCGTGGGTGAGGGCAACGATCTCTACCCAGGGGGTCAGTACTTCGACCCGCTCGGACTGGCCGACGACCCCGTCACTTTCGCGGAGCTGAAGGTGAAGGAGATCAAGAATGGCCGCCTCGCCATGTTCTCCATGTTCGGGTTCTTCGTTCAGGCCATCGTCACTGGAAAGGGCCCCCTCGAGAACCTGCTGGACCATCTGGATAACCCTGTGGCCAACAATGCTTGGGTTTATGCCACCAAGTTTGCCCCTGGCTCGTAAGTATCAGGAAGATGGGCGCTGGGAGGTTTTGGTCCATGGAAATTGAAGGAGTTTGTGGTGTAAATTGTTTGTATGTGAGTGGATGTGATTAATCGAAGGCAGAGAGCATTAAGGTGGATCAATTGGACATTAATTCCCACTTGATCGAAATGGATGTTCTTAATCTTAATTAAATTGCCATTAATTACTCGTGGAGTATGCAATCTCTAGAGTACGGTGAAAGAGACACAATCTAATAGGCTCTATAGTCTTAATATGATTTATTAGGATCGATATCAGTTGTTAGTTCTGACACCAGTAATCGTTCAACAATGCACACACTTGATGAAGATAAACACAAAGAACAAGAGAGAGAAAATATAAGAGGAATATTGGTCAAAGGTAGAATACAAAAAATGAAGAAAGACATGCCTAATCCTAATGGATATATACTACAAGCATCATGCTCCATATCCCAACAAGGTTTTTCTCATCTATTTGTTCGATTGAGGACTACAAAGTTTCCCAACAAGGTTTTTCCCCAGGCTTCTTCTTAAGGTTTTTAAACCGGGTTTACTGGTGAGAGATTTCCATACCCTTATAAAAAAAAAAAAAAAATGCTTCATTTTCCTCCAACTAATGTGGAATCACACTATCCAATCCATTTGGAGCCTAGAGTCCTCGCTGGCACATCGTTTGGTGTCTGACTCTAATACCATTTGTAACAGTCCAAGCCTACTGTTAGCTGATATTGTCTTATTTGGGCTTTCTTTTCAGGTTTCTCCTCAATGTTTCTAAAACGCGTCTACTAAAAAGAGGTTTTCACACCCTTATAAAAAAATGCTTCATTCTCCTCCCCAATCGATGTGGAATCTTTCAATCCACCCTCTCCATGGCCCAGCGTCCTCGCTAGCACTCGTTCCTCTCTTCAATTAGTGTGGGGTCCACAATCCACCTCTCTTTGGGGTTCAGTGTCCTCGCTGGCACTCGTTTCTCTCCCATCGATGTGAGATCTGACAATATGTATGAAAACAACTTATAATATATGCTTACAATGATTAAATTTAATTTTTATAAAATTTAAATTATTTAGTATAAAGTGATAAATTCACACTTAATTTAACTGTTCAATAAAATAAATTAGAAATTTCACGTGCCTGACACGTTTTAAATATTAGTTTAATAAAATAGTCGTTGGACTTTGGTCGTTATTATCCACTTTTCGGAAGCGGGCCATAAGGCCCAATAAAAGTTAAAAGGCCCATATAATTGTTTCATGGGCCAACAAACAGCCCAAAATAAATTTATGTCGTTCAATATTCGACTACAGCTTCTGGCCGGTGAAGCTCCTTCTCGCTTCTTGCTTTTTTCTTCCTTAGGGTTTTCGTTGTTAGTCTCCTCAGCGCTTATCTCTCAGCGATGGCGAAGAACAAGAATAAGAAGAAGCGAAGTGGGGCTATTTCAATGGACATAGCCGAAAATACCGCTCAAGAGCTCCCTCAAGGTACGTTTGAGTTGTTTTAGAAGGGATTGCAGATAGTATTTTCAGATAGATTGAGAATTGTATACTCCAGATGTTTGTACTTGTCCTTATTTCTTCGTTGATCCTCTTTAAGATGTTTCAGAACTCTTTTTATTTATTATTTTTTTTTATACTATATGTTTTCTTTGAGTAGTTTTGAAATTTTAACTTATTTCCGCTTGAATCTATAGCGATGGACGTGTCTGAGTCTGCAGTTCATAAACCAGCTTCCGGCGCTCTCAATCTGTAAGCTTCTACCTGGGAATTGTGGTTTATTCTTTAATTTCATGGCCTGGGACGTAGTTTCACTTTAACGCCAATTCCATTCTGCGCTTTTGTTGTTTTTTGTTTTTAATTCGTGTGCTCTCAGTTCCTAATCTTTGTTATGATTGGCCCAAATTCGTTCATTTTCGGATGAGGCTGAAAAATTAGGGGTGATATTATAATGGGCATAACTTCTCTGATTAGAGTAAATTGAGCATCTTACCACAAAAAGTAGTGGATTACTCCCAGGAAACTTTTGATTCCATACTGCTACCTTTCATATGTAGCCACATTACTACTGATTATTATTATTATAATTGGTGGGTCGCTTATAACTTTAAATGCTTAGCTACATGGCTAATAATTAGTGAAAACAGTGCGAGGAATACGTCTTGGAAAGGGTAAATGAGGGAAAACCTTCTATGGTCTATCTTGATGACCTTGTTCAACTTTTTTCATTGAAATTCTATTTTTTATGCCGTTCTTCTCATTAGATGTGTATGTACCTGAGTGTCCAGAGTGTTTTTCATGCATTTATATTCTCAAAATAACACCATGATAATTTTAATATACTTGAGGAGTACTTTACTCTTGGTTTCCTTCAAGAGCATTTACTACATTAGTAGGAAGCATCTTATGCACCCCTTTGATTCGTTTCTAGCCACCAAACTTACTAATATAGACAACTGTTAGGCCCCCAATTGTAAATGTTTATACTTGAGAGGGTAAAAGGGTAAAGTGGGAGAGTAGGAAGGAGGGGAGGAAGATCAGTTATCTTGGGACTTGTAGAGTGTTTTCGGGAGCGAAACAACCCTTTCAAATTGACTGAACTTTGAATGGTGACATTGTCACTTGTTTATCTTTCCTGTATTAGTAAAATGTAAAATGGTACTATTGGTTTCTGTTGTATTGAATACGATGCTTTTCAAATGAAAATGAACGTGTGCATGTAAATTGGTATGATGCTCAATTTGTTAATGCCTTGAAGATTATGGTTGAAACCCACCCATGTTTTCAAAGATTATTGGCATTTGATCTAGAATTTGCTGAATCCCAGTCAATTACCTGGGGAATGGTTGGATAGTATGCATCTGTTAATACTAACCAAACAAGACAATTCCTTGGGTTTTGATAGTATGCATTGCTGTTTAACTTTGGTTGTTATGGAAATTTGAAGCCACCTTTTCCCTGTTTGGGCCACAGACTCTGATCATTACTCATTGTTGTGACAGAAAATTGAAAAAGGGAAGACCAATGAAGCGATCAAAGAATGTTAGGAAGACAATGGCGAAAGCAAAGGCCATATCCAAGAACGAGCAGTCGGCGGAGAAAATATTGAAAAATCAGAGCAAAACTACAAGAATACATTCTGCAAAAACATTGTATGAATGATAGAAATGTGGCTTTTCTTATATTTGATATGTTAAATATTGATTTAAATACTTTAAATTAAATATATTTTCCTTTTATATTTAACATTTATTGTATCAAATACATTAAATATTTATTTGAACATTATTTTAAAAAAATTATATTTGAACATTTTAAATTTTTTTAAAATTAAATTTACACTTTTAGTGTTATCATTAGTACGCACACAGACTTTATGGACCTAGTTGAATATCGGAGACAAATTGTATCCATGTAATTACTGTCTTTTCTTAATGAATTAATTATATTTTTAGCTCTCAATTTAGGCATGAGATAGACTCTAATGACTCGTTTTTTGCAGGACTCGAACCTTAGATTGTTACTTATTGAGGTAGAATATTTAAAAATTCTCATTTAATTTAAAACTTTTAAACGCGCATGCACATAAAGAAAAATTAAATTTAATACGACATCGTTTAGAAATACATTACAAACTGACAACTCATACATAAGTCGATGTGATGATATAAGTAATTTGTAAAATCTTGAAATATAAAAACATGAAGGGTTCGTAAGTAAAACATATCAATGCGGAGGCATGTGCATATCTAATTATTCAAAGAGGATAATTCAAAAAATAGACCAAACTCAAAAAAAAAAAANAAAAAAAAAAAAAAAAAAAAAAAAAAAAAAAAAAAAAAAAAAATGTTTTGACGTGGCTGACTGTAGACCAGGGTTGCGAAAATATCACTCTCTCGCTTTGCTTATTTTTCTTCTTCTTTGAGTTTGTGAGCGGAAGAAAGCTTTGGCAACTGCCACCCACAACAGCCCGCCCCCACATCCACAGGGTCCACTTCCTTCAACCCTTCTGAGCATCCGACTATCGATTAACTCCGCTCCAAATTCCGGAGTTCTTCCCCAATTTTTCAAATGGGTTTCCTTATGACCCATTCTGGTGGTTTCGGCATCAATTCCATCAAAATTTCAACCTCTAAACCTTTACTCGGCAGGCCGCCAGGTAATACCTCTAATTTGGTTGCCGTTGTCGGTTGAAATGATTCCCTTCTCTGTCTGTATACCTATGGGAGTGGCGAATACTTTTGAACTGTGGGGGATGTTTTGATCACCATGTATATTCAACTTTCTAATAGAGGCTCACTGGTTTCTTTAGGTAAATATGTCGCCCCTTTGAAATTTCTTGGGGGACAATCCGCAGCTCAGGATCAAACTAAAGATATTGATGAGTTAGTGGAGAGTACAAACAGCAGCAATCATTTTCATGCCATGGCTTTTGTAAATGCCGTTTCTGGTAATCCTAATAACTTATCCAAGTCTTGTGTGGATATGGATTATTCTGTTTTGATTATAGTTTGTTCATTACATAACTATGATTGGCAATTTCATAAGTAAATGAATGGATGATTCTTAAGCAATCTGAGGTTTCAACTCTGCTGGGTTTACTATGCATATTCTTAATTTTATTTCAATTTCTATGTTTCCAGCTACAAGTTTCCTTGCAGTAGACGCAGCAAAGGCTGAAAGTTTAGAGCATATGTGGGTAAGAGTTTATAGTCTTCGCATATTGTGTTTTCCAAAGCGTGTGAGATCCCACATCGGTTGGGGAGGAGCACGAAACACCCTTTATAAGGGTGTAGAAATCTCTCCTTAGCAGATGTGTTTTAAAAACCTTGAGGGGAAGCCCGAAAGGAAAAGGCCAAAGAGGATAATATCTGCCAGCGGTGAACCTGAGCCGTTACAAAGATCTCAATTTCTATATTCTTTTGAGGCTTAATTCCCTAAAATCCATTCATTTAATTATTTTTAAAGATGTTGATTAATATTTTCAGCAATTCCTTTAGAATCTTGATGAAATCTATGTGTATTTCTATTTTCCCTTGGTCATATAAGAATGGTTACTTCATTATGACTGCAAAAGAAACTGAAGCTTGGTAACAGGGCTGCTCTTTAGCATTACTCGCCATCTTAGCTTGCTTGCTTGAGATGTTGGTCTCTATAAATTGGATATCATGGTAAATAAATTAGTCGGCGTACGTATATTGCTTGGTGTATAACTGTATATTATATCAGGAACTAGAATTATTTTCCTTCAAGTCAGGAAGGAGCTGCTTCTGTTTATACACTGGCTGATGGTGGCATTGGAGATTGGATTGGAGGCTTCTTGTATTCAGCTGGACAACAGGCTAATGTTGCAGTTCAGGATCAGTTATCTGCTCTGAGTTTTACTAGGTTCAGTCTGGTTTTTCTTCCCTTTACTTTTCATGGCTTTTAATGATTTGAATTTGATAGTAAACGGCTCTTTTCTATTCCTATATACAGTTTGGCAGTAATTTTTGGAGCAGGGTTTGTAACCAGCCTTTCCCCTTGTACGCTGAGTGTTTTGCCTTTGACACTTGGTTACATAGGTAAGCATTTTGTACACTCGTTTTCGAAATTTCGGGATGTTATTTGGTGTCTCGTGTTAATGTGGTGATCCAATGGAACTTTGTAGGAGCATTTGGATCAGGGAAGAGCAGAGCAGAGGTAAATTATTTTCTAAGCGAGTTTCGGTTTTCTCCTCTTGCTCTGTTTGACGTAGTATCAAATTGTAGAAATGTTTTAATTAATTAAGCTCCGGATGTTTGGCAATACATTCAAGGTCCTAGGCTCAGCCTTTGAGGCTAAAAACTTAGGCCCAGTTTGATAACGATTTTGTTTTGTCTTCCCATAACATGTTTTCCACCTTTCTTAAAGAAACACTTGAATTCATAGTCAAATTTTTAAAACGAAAACAAGTTTTTTATCACAGTTTTTCTTCTCATTTTCAAAACTTGACTTAGTTTTTGAAAACATTGGTCAAAAGTGAATAACAAAACAAATAAACTTATAGGTAGAGTTAGTTTTACAGCCCAAGCCCACTGCTAGCAGATATTGTCTTCTTTGGGCTTTTCCTTTCGGGCTTCCCCTCAAGGTTTTTAAAACGCGTTTACTAGAGAGAGGTTTCCACACCCTTATAAAGAATGATCCATTCCCCTCTTCAACCGATGTGGGATCTCACAATTAGTGCTTATAAGTTTAATTTTAAATAAACAAGAAAAACCAAATGGTTATCAAATGGGTCTTTAGTAATTTAAAACCCATATTGTCTATGAATTTGGGCTTTGGGTAGACGTATCCTTTGCGGGGTTAGTGGCGTCGGTCATGAGTATATATATTGTAAGGAGCTAGTAGCCTTCAACAACATGGTTACAGAAAAATAATAGTAATGAACCAGGACTAGAAAGAAACTATTCAATGGTTCTATGATGCCAGAGTCTTCATAGTTCTTCCTCTACTTTGAACTTGAGAGCATTTCTATTGAAATCCGTCTGATCTGATGCTTGGGATGAATATGCATGTTTAGGTGAGATAGTTTCCGTGGAAATTGTAAAAAATACGTGCTGACGGTCGTGCGTTGAGACAGACAGTTAATTGGAATTTGAATTGGTCTCTTCTTATTTTCAGGTTGTTGGAAACTCTGTTGCTTTTGCATTAGGACTTGCTACGACCCTAGCACTGTTAGGCATAGCAGCTTCCTTTGCTGGAAAGGCATATGGACAGATTGGCCAAGGTTTACCATTAGCTGCTTCAGGCTTAGCTGTTATTATGGGCCTAAACCTCCTGGAGGTACTCATCAAACCTTGATTTTCTGTATCAACTACGAATTTTGTATACTAATTCTTTGTCTCATTATAAATAGATATCAGTTTCACTTATATGTAAATATTACTCTGCGAATCTTTTGATGGATTTGTTGTATAATTGATCACGAATTGCACAGATAATTGAGTTGCAACTACCCTCATTCTTCGACAATTTCGATCCCCGTTCTGCTGCTGCCAACTTTCCATCAAGTAACTGGCACCTTCATTACTTGTTGACCACTTGCTTACTCATTTGAATGCTCTAACAAGCCTTTAAATTTGATGTGTTAGGCGTGCAAGCATATCTGGCTGGGCTAACGTTTGCTTTAGCAGCATCTCCTTGCAGTACTCCTGTGCTGGCTACTTTACTTGGATATGTAGCTACATCCAAGGTGCCTTAAATCGTTTCTTATACTGATATGACTTCGATCTTAATATGATATCGACCTGTTGTCGTTTTTTATTTCATATCATAGTTTCTACCATATTATACACGAGAGCGTAAGAAGGTTATATTTGTTGGATGATGAAAGTCCCACGTCGGCTAATTTAGGTAATGATCCTGGGTTTAGAAACAAAGAATACTCTCTCCATTGGTATGAGGTCTTTTGGGGAAGCCCAAAGCAAAGCCATGAGAGCTTATGTTCAAAGTGGACAATATCATACTATTGTGGAGAGTCGTGTTTGTTTAACATGGTATCAGAGTCATGCCCTAAACTTAGTCGTGCCAATAGATTGGTAAATCCTCAAATGTCGAACAAAGGACTCCAAAAAGAAAAATGAGTCAAGCCTCCTCGAACGCAGTAAAAAATGACCAAGACTCCAAAGGAGTCGAGGCTCGGTTAAGGGGAGGCGTGCTTTGTTCGAGGGGAGGTATTGGATGATGAAAGTCCCACATCGGCTAATTTAGAGAATGATCATGGGTTTATAAACAGAGAATACTCTCTCCATTGGTATGAAGCCTTTTGGGGAAGGCCAAAGCAAAGCCACGAGAGCTTATGCTCAAAGTATCATACCATTGTGGAGAGTCGTGTTCGTCTAACAATATTAATCCTTTCCTTTTTAGCATTCCTGTTAGTGAGTACTCTCTTTATAACAGGATCCCATCGTCGGTGGAAGCCTCCTCTTGACGTACACAACGGGGTATGTCGTGCCGTTACTTCTTGCTGCCTCATTCGCTGGAGCATTGCAGGTAACATGGTTATATATAATAGGAATGAGAATCAGAAGAGTATCAGCTGAGCCCCATTGGGTTATTTTTTGATGCTCTAATTATTCATTTTGGATTGATTTTTTGTCCTAAACGAGTGGTTACATGAGTGCAGAGCCTTCTGTCATTCCGCAAGTTCTCATCATGGATTAATCCTATAAGGTAATTCCTTTTAAACTCATACTTCACATGAATAAGATGAACAGATGAATTGTTGATCGGTGGTGGTGGTTGTATTTGTTGTTGATGCTTGCAGTGGAGCATTACTGTTGGGGGGAGGTGTTTATAGTTTCTTGGACAGATTATTTCCAGTCACCATGGCAATGTAGAACAGATTATTTCCAGTTCTTCAATTTGATGTGGATAAGCTCAACCCTCTGTAAATGTTTATTCAACCTTCAATCATAATCATCTCTATTACCCATTTAGTGTAAGGCGTTATTTTTGAAATAACGTTGCATGTTGACGATGAAATTATCTATACTCTACGCTTCATCTTAATCAAACGATTTAAAAGTTTCAATAATACCCTTATAATTTCATAAAAGTTTTAAAAAATACTCTTACGTTAATTTTAGACCAAAATTGTTGGTATTTAGTTTTTAAAATGCTTTCAAATTTTTAAAAGTTTCACTAATATATATAATTTTTTTTGAAAAAGTTAAAAAATGACATTCTACCCTATTTAAAAAAATATTCATGAATTTTTAAAATTAATATCAATATTTTCAACTTTTATATATATATTTGGATTGTGATGTCCTACATTGGTTGGGGAGTAGAACAATCCACCATTTATAAGGGTGTGGAAACCTTCTTTTAGTAGATGCATTTTAAAACCTTGAGGGGAAGCACGAAAGGGAGGTGTGGAAACCTTCCTTAGCAGACGCGTTTTAAAGCTTTAAGGGGAAGCAGGAAAGGGAGGTGTGGAAACCTTCCCTAGTGCGCGTTTTAAAGGGAGGTGTGGAAACCTTCTCTTGCAGACGCGTTTTAAAAGGAGGTGTGGAAACCTTCCCTGCAGACGCGTTTTAAAGGGAGGTGTGGAAACCTTCCCCTGTGGACGCTTTTTAAAAGGAGGTGTGGAAACCTTCCCTTGCAGACGCGTTTTAAAGGGAGGTGTGGAAACCTTCCCTAGTGCATTTTAAAGCCTTGAGGAGAAACACGAAAGGGAAAACCCATATATCGATTTTTTATGGTCGCTAATATAAATAAATGTCGACTATAAATTTATAATAAATGTTTTTGAAACATCATATAACCAGTTTTATAAAGTTATTTTTTAAAATGAAAGTGATAAAAACTTTTAAAAATTATATATTTGAAATAAAAGTATTAACAATTTTTATTCCAAACTTAGTTTTAAGAAATATTTTTATTAATTTAATAACAAAATGTTTAAAAGAAAAAAAAAAAAAACTTTAAATCTTTAATATAAACCTCACCCCACAAACAGAAAATAAAATCCACTACTATCCTTAATTCCTTATCTAATAATATCTCTCTATTTATAAATTGGAAAATAAATAAGAAAATAAAGACAAAGGAAATGATAAAATTTCCTCCACAAACAAATTAAAAGGTGCCATTTTTTTTATGTTTTTTTTTTTTTTTTTTCTTTTGTGTTCTTCGTTGAGAAAGGCCCAGAACAAACTTTCTAGGCCCAAAAGTTTCATTAAAAAACTAGTGGGCTCCATGGCCCACCATCTCCTCGTACTGCTTGAACGATTCCTGTCTCTGCAACCTCATCTCGTCGTTGAACTTCTTGATAAAGGCCTCAACTCGGCGGTTCAACTCGTCCTGAGTCAGCGACGGTTCTCTCTTCACCCTCCCCGAGCTTCCGGGCGACGGACTCGGCGAACCGCCGCTGCTCCGTTCGTTGAACGTCCCCGACTTCTTCATCACCTTCGATGGCGGCGTCGCCGGGTCCACTAGAGCGGCGCCTCTTCGCCCGTGTGACTCCCACGTGTCCGACTTTCTCAAGTGCCTCGTTAGCGGCATCGACCTTCTTTCCGTTATTGTTCTCCACGTGCTCTCCAATGTCTCCTGCCGCTTCGGTTTTGAAACTCCCAACGGCTTTCCTGCACGGCCAACAAAACACACGCAAACTTCACTTTAATTACTCTTTTTGCCACTTTCGAATTATAATCCATTTGAAGGGTAGTTTCGGTATTATAAATGGAACTTGGCCCGTTGGTTACAGCCATTTAACGGCACTGAGATTAATCAGATGCGTGACCTTCCATCGTAAGGCTCAGTGTTTCTGACAGCTTTTTCAAAATAAAAATTTACCAGAAAAGAAAAGAAAATCGGTTTCGTTTGGTTCATTGTGTTACGGACTGGATCCGGCGATCTTCTCCGGCACGATAGTCTGAAACCGCCGGGGTTTTCATTACAGAGAAATTTCAGTCATCTAATTCTTACATTCACTAAAATCTATTGGAATGGCGAAATGAGCAGTGATTTTACTAACCAGCTATAGCAGAAACCATATTGATGTACTAAAAAAAGCAGAGAGAAAGAGATCGAACCTTCAGGACTAGCTTTCACGAGTTTCCGTTGGCCGATTCTTGAAGAAACCGGCGGTCTCTCGTTCTCATTTGAAAACATAAGTCCGATGGAATCTTTCCTCTGCAGAGCGTTGGTAATCGGGCTCGATACACCACTCTCATCAGAAGTTTTAAACAAAGAATCATTCTCCCCTTTCTTCTCCATTTCAGAAACCCTAGATTCTACCTTCATCCGTCCGTACACGCCGTTCGATTCTTCGATTTGAAGGTCCGAAACGTTCGTCGCCACGTTCGGAATCGCGTTGTAACTGTATCCATTAAAAATTTCGCTACCGCCACACACAGCATACGCCGAGGAGATCTTAGCAACCGGAAATGGAGCGATCGTCTGAGGAATCGGCGGTACGGAAGCATCATCCTCCAGCTTAGGCTGGAACTTAGAAGAGGCAACAATACTGATGATTATGCAATTAATAAGCAAGTAGAGATAAGGAGGTGTTAACCAGGAGAGAAAGCAGGTCCAGATGGAAGGGATTTCAGAGACGATGAAATCGGACACCACTGGAACAGAGAGCTTCAGAAAGACGGCCATGGACAAAACTCCGGTGGAAACTAAGAGGATCTTGAGAGAGAGGATCCACTGGTAGCTGGAGTTAGAGGAGAGAATCGACATGGCGATTTTCCGGTGAGGCTTAGAATCTTACCTTCGCGATTGATCTGGTTTACCTGAGATTCTTGGCGGTGGGGCGCGGAACAGAGAGAAATGGTTGGTTGAAAGGCACCAGGCTTTTATGCAAATAGCCCTTTTATATATACTGACCTCCTCCATATATTTTTCCATTTTTTTTTATTATTATTATTAAATATTAAATAGTGTTTTGTTTTATTTATTTACAACTATTAAATATTAAATAGTATTTTTAATGATAAAAAATAATATTGATTGTTTAAAAGAAAAATAAATTATTTTCACAATTTAAAAATTTTAAAAATTAATAATAAAAGAACTCTCACTAGTTTTTTTGACAATTAGTTATAGGATATTACATTAAATCTTATAATTAATGATATTAAATAATCTAAAAAAGAAAATATGAGTTGAATTATATAAGATAGAAGTAGTAGTTAATTTGAAGGGGTATATATGTAATAACACATGGCGAGAGTGTTTGCAGTGGGGAAGGAAAGGACAGGGGTGGATGATTTAAATATTTGAAAAGGTGGCCAGTTTCCAACGGCTATATTTAACGAAAAATAAGACCGTTGAAAGCGGAGACCCGGATCCATTGGGCGGTGGATCCACTGTTGTATCCCACGTGCCAATCCACCCGCTCCAGCCAACCGACTTCCCTTCATTTGTACCAACAGATATAGAGAGAGAAATTTAAATTTACAAAACGAATATGCCGTAATAGCAAAACGACACCGTATATATTCTCCACTGACAGTCATGCTATGTTTTGCCATTTGCCATGTAAAGCCGTATTTTAGATTATATGATGATGCAAGATGAAAGTCATGATGATAATTATTGGTAGAATGATTCGGATTTGATTTGGGTATAGAACCTCTTCACTCAGGGACATGAGATCTCATGCATTTATGTATGTCACATGTATCGAACCTTGTCCAAATGGATTGCTCCCTCGCCCTCTCATGGAACTAGCAACCACACAACGAGCCTTTCTCAATCCTCCTTCATTTTCTTCTCAAGCAAGTAAGGTCACACTGGCAATGAAACCCAAAACCCTAAATCGTACTAGTGAATAACGATGGTCCTTCTATCAACGACGATCCATTTCAGGGGTGATTTAGGATCGTAGGACGAAACTAAATGAAAATCAAATTAACATATCAAATAAAAGGGTTAAATCATGAAAAGTTATATGAAATAATATAAGAAATGAATGATAATATGTTTGGATGCAACACTAATTATAATAATAATACATGAAAAAAAAGAAAAAAGAAAAAAAAGCCAATGTATCTTAATTGTTGGCTAATTCTTGAAACAATTCTTTGCTTCTTTACAGTTCATTCCGATACCTTTCTTGATCTTTCATTTGTGTGTCATTTTTTTGTCTTATAAATATAGACAATGTCGGTTATATCATCCATTGATATCTTTTCACTCTATATTCATATCTTCAACTCGGATACAGTCCAGGTACTGTTTCTTCTGATATTCAATTTTATGTCTAATAGATCGTACCGTGCAGGAAAGAGCAATATGGGGTCGTTCATATGGGATAGAATCAACAAAAAATGGAAGATTTACACAAATTTTGAAGAAAACTTGGCCGTCCTACAAAAAACATCAAGGAATCTAGTGACCCAATTAGAAGAACTCGATCGAAGTTCGAGTTGGGAAGGAAGCGACGAATGGGAGGAGAAAGTAGAGGCATTGATAGACCAAGTAGAACACATCGAAAGATCAATCCAAAAATGGAACCTTTTCAGTACAGTTCCTGTTTATCTCTATGGAAGGCATGTTGTAAACAAGATGAACGAGGCAAAACAGCTACTTGAAGAAGGTAATTACTACCTCCCCAAGTTCTTCAAGTACTTGATTCTTGGAGGAGGAGTGGCAGCAGGATATGCCGCAAGGGAGTTCGTTAAACAAGGCGTGAAGCCGGGGCAGCTCGTCATCGTTTCGGAGGAGTCGGTAGCGCCATACGAACGTCCCGCGCTCAGCAAGGGATATCTATTTCCGACGAATGCGGCGAGGCTGCCGGAGTTTCATGTTTGTGTTGGGAGTGGAGGGGAGAGATTGGATCCTAATTGGTATGAGGAGAAAGGGATAGAATTGATACTCAACACAAAGATTGTGGAAGCAACGCTTAATTCCAAAGCTTTGAGAAGTGAAAATGGTAGAATTTTAAAGTTTGGAGCTTTGATCATTGCAACAGGATCAAGGGTTAAAAAATTGAGTGATTTTGGTGTAAAAGGAGATGATCAAGCCAAGAATGTTTTGTATTTGAGAGATGTTAAAGATGCTGATAAAATTATTGAAGAAATTAGAGTTAAAAAAAATGGGAAAGTTGTAGTTGTTGGAGGTGGATACATTGGACTTGAAGTTGGCGCAGCTTTAAAACTCAACAATTTGAGTGTCACAATGGTGTATAATGATCCATGGCTCATGTCCCGACTATTTACGAAAGAGATCGCCGAATTCTACGAGCAATACTACACGTCAAGAGGGATTAATCTCATAAACGAGACGTCTGTGATCGAGCTCGAAGCCGATTCGAGCGGTGAGGTAAAGAAGGTGAAGCTAAAAAATGGGAGGGAGTTAGAAGCTGACTTTGTTGTAGTTGGGGTTGGTGCAAGACCTTGTACAAGGTTGTTCCAAGGACAGATTGAGATGAGTAGAGGAGGGATTAAGACGGATGGGTTGTTTAAAACGAGTATCGACGACGTGTATGCGATCGGGGACGTGGCTTGGTTTCCGATGAAGATTTATAATGAGATGAGGAGAGTTGAACATGTTGATCATGCAAGAAAATCAGCTATGAAAGTTGTGGAGGGTATCATGGCAAAGGGGGAGGTTGTTGAAGAATATGATTATGTACCCTATTTTTACTCGCGTGTTTTTGATCTGTCGTGGCGGTTTTACGGAGACAACGTCGGAGATGCCACCGTGGTGTTTGGAAATAGAAATCCGAGAGCGAAGAAGCCGAAGTTTGGGTGTTATTGGATCAAAGATGGGAGAATAATGGGAGGTTTCTTAGAGGGAGGGAGTGATGAAGAAAACAAGGCCATTGAGAATTTGGTATGGCATCAGCATATGGTTGAGGATTTACAAGAATTGAAAGACAAAGGTGTTTCTTTTGCTTTCGAACTTCAGGATTTCGAGAAAACATATGTTGTCTAAACTATAGACATCTCTCATGCAAGATCATAACTGCAAGCCTGCACTTGTATTTGCAAATATTTGCTATTGATTTTATATGATAAATGGAGACCGACGAGTGCATAAACAAACGGAGACCATATATGAATAAGAGTGATACTGAAAATAGGATGGCTAAGAAAGATTCAAAAGAATTGAAAGTTACTATCTATACTGATAGTGTACCTTTTTTTTTTCGGTAGCTAAACCTTAGGAAATTCAAAATTAAGGGTGTTCTGCTTGGAACAATTATGTGATGAGTGATCTATTGAACACAACTCTTTTGGAGGAACACACATTCTTGGTTAAGACCAATCAAGAGGAGGTTATATGACATTTTGTAGAAACTACTATATTCTACTGTGCTTGGGACTGAGTAGAGTGGAGGGTATTCATAGGAGATGTTAGACAATTTATTCCTAAAATATCTTAATCATTTTCTTAAAATATTTAGTTATTTTCTTTGTTCTAAAGTATATAGACAAGGTGCTAGTATAATTTTTAAGTTTGACCTTATCACGCTAGTGATGATTTTTTAACAATGTCCTTATTCACCGCACCATGTTGAATTGATAGTAAAAGCCTTCATATTGGCAAGTTTGCCACTTGGTCATACATTTTCTTCCTTCAAGATTTTCTATTAGGTGAACTGTAGACTAGTTGGTGCAATGGAGTGGTACCAGAAAGTTAACTTTCTCGTGCAAATACTCTTTTAAGAGTTTTAACCACGTACTTTCTTGAGTTGCTCCCGTCGATGTTTTGTACTTTATTTCTATAGTTGACAATGATATTGTTGGTTGTCTTTTGCTGTACTAAGGAATTGTTCTTGAACCGAGCTTAAACACATACCCAGTCGTTGATCTGTGGGTATCGTGGTCTCCATAGTCAGTATCATAATACCCAANTTGTACAAAAAAAGTCATAATTGATTATACCTTTGACATATCTCAAGATCCGTCGAGCCGCATCCAAATGAGGTTTTTTTTGGACTTTGCATGTACCGACTTATGATACCAACTACATTCTTAAAGCCCTTTGGTTGGTTCATGTAAATCTTTTGGGCCAGCTCTTCATGCAAGAAAACATTTTTCACATCCATTTGCCATAATTTCCAATTTTTACTTATGACAAGCGCTAGCAAGACCCATACGATAGTGATCTTAGCCACTGAACTAAACGTTTCATCATAGTCTACTCTATATTATTGAGAGAATCCTCAAGCTACATATTAAGCCTTTTATCTCTCGACATACCCATCCCAGGGTACGCTTTATTTTATAAATCCTCTAGCAAAAGATGACTTTGACATCTCCTAGTCTTTTGTGGTAGAATTTCTCTAATGTTGTTCGAGTTTGATAAGACTTTCTTTTTTTAGGGCCACCATGCTTCTACACACCACCTGGATTGACAGTCATGTGCATTGAGTATCCTGGATCAACGATCAAGTCATTCTCATAATCGTTATGCTCTCCCATCATTGTCATGAGTGCTAGCTCATCTTGTTCTAAGATACATAGTAGCTCTGCATCCCATTCATTCTCCATCTCCATTTTGGAGGTTGCTGTATTATTTTTTAGGGATTTTTTCTTGGACCAACCATCCTTAGACATGTGACACCTCTTTCTACAATTATAGAAAATGCCTTCAAATCTCTTCAGAACTCTGGTAGTCATTCTTCTGAGTTCTCCTAGGTTATGCAGTTCTTTGGTGGCTTCTTCCTTTGTCGCTATTTTTGTATCCACGCGACTTACTGTTGCTTCGACTTTTACTTGTGTAGAGTGCTTCTTCTTCCCTCTTTAGCGTGATGCCTCCCATTTGCATAGCCATAAATTTTTGGCTGGCTAGCAAATTTCAAACTCTACCAGCAATGGTTGAACGGATTATCCTTGTACAACAACAATAAAACTTATATATTTTTAGTACAATTTGTGGATTAATCCTCTTCATTCCAGCTTCTCGAATGATGACCCCAGATCAAATTTAGTAATCTCCTGACAAATCAATTTGACCCTATGGAAGTACTGAACAATCCTCATATCACGTTGTGAAATTGATAACAACTCGTTCTTTAGAAGTTATAACCTCGTATCGTTCTTCTTTGAGAAAAACGACATGAACATATCTCATGCTTCTTTCAATTTCTTGTCATCTGGAATGTGCTCCAACAACTCTCATTCATTGTGATCTTCAAGGAAAACATTGTTTTGTCTGTTTTAATTCTCCGTTTGCGCAAGGCGCCATTAGGATCCTCCTTTGGCGGCGTAGTTTTGCTTCTGCCAACAATCTCCTTGAGGTTTTGTCCTTGTAGATACGATATCATACATGTTGCACACGCGTTTTAGTTGTTGCTGTTGAGTTTCTTGATTCCTCCGACGACTTAGAGATCATCCATCGGGTTGGCAATACCTCATTAATACCATGGACTACTCACGACACAAAGAAACTCACTTGAAAATAATCTCAAGAAATTATTTTTGACGTGGAAGATCCTACAAAACTATCACTCATTAACGTTCACAGTGGTTTTGTCACTTTTGCTAATTTAACATTTTTGAAAATAGCTCAAAGTTGGAGGATATTTCTGTAATTTAGCGTCAAGTAAACTTAACGCATCAATCGTGCCACGTGGACAAAACTAATGGTTACTGTTTTCATTTCAGCTGAACCAACTGCTACATAATCTTACCGACGGACAGACGGCCTAGTCCCGTCGAGAGATAATCGAAGCCCCCTGTAGATTATTTTCGCCGCCCACCGATCAAATGGATGACGTCGTCGGAAACAACCGTATTCGTAATCTGATAGACGGCTTTCACCACCGCGACCTGCGGACCAAGATCATCCACTTTCTTAACGGCGTTGGCAAGTTCGCCGTGGACTCTACCATATTCACCTCTCTCAAGGCCGTCTCCGGTTCTTTTTCCTCTCTCTTTTTCACAAACATACATCTGTGGATTATGTTACGAAGTTTTTTGTGATTTCAATTTTTTCATTTATATCGAAAACACTACGAACCCTAATTAGTTCTGGTTAAGATCCAGTATCGTGTTCTATAGCTCTAATATTTTGTATGGGCTTCTTCGCTACCGCAACCAAATATTCTGTTGGACTTTCTGAAATATCGGATTTATTCCCCCTCCGCCGCCCCAAAAGGATGGAAAATCTTTGTGATAGTATTACGTTTGTATTGTATTAGGAATATGCGTGGAAGAAAATTGAAGTTTGAATATTGCAATAGGATGGTTTGTGTGTCATAGTTCTTTGTGAAGTTCCAAGTAGTTGAATTCTGCTCGGCCTGAATTTTAAATTTTCCTCCAGCAGTTCCAAAATAAGTACCAAAATTTGGATTCCACTTTATTTTGATCAGTTTTCCCTCGAGTGACTCTAGATGAAAATTCTCAATTTATTGTGCCAAGTCTCCATGAGTTAACACGTTCGATAGAGTTTGGGGTTGATGACCCTGATTAGGTCATTGTGTTGCATTCTCTGTAGGTGGGCGGCTAGAGACCTGGTCCATATTTTCTGTGTGATTTTGCCTTTATTGTTCAGATTTTCTTCTTTCTTTTTTTTTTAGGAGTTTTGCTTAAGTTTATCTAGACATATGGTGTGAGATCCACATCGGTTAAGGAGGAGATTGAAACCTTCTTTTAAGGGTGTGTAAACCTGTCCCTATGAGAAGCAAAACCTTGAGGAAAAGCCCAAAGAGGACAATATCTGATAGTGAGTTTAGGCTATTACAAATGGTATAAGAGCCAAACACCGGGCGATGTGCTAGTGAGGAGGTTGAGTCTCGAAGGGTGGTGGACATGAGGTGGTGTGCCAGTAAGGATACTAGGCCCTGAAGGGGAGTGAATTGGGGGATCCCACATCGATTAGAGAAAGGAACGAATGCCAGCGAGGACGCTGGGTCTTGAAGGGGGTGGATTGTGAGATCTCACATTTGTCGGGGAGGAGTATGAAACATTATAAGGGTGTAGAAACCTCACCCTAGAAGACACGTTTTAAAAATCTTGAGGGGAAGCTCGAAAGGGAAAGTCCAAAAATGACAATATGTGCTAGTGGTGGGTTTTGGACCGTTAACCTAGGGTTGTGGAGTTACTTCTCCATCCTCCCTTTTGAGAGAGGGGAAGGGTTTGTGGCATGGAATTTGTGCTGTTTTCTGTGACTTTGGAGAGAGAGGAATAACAAGATCTTGAGAAGTCTTTTGAGTGATGTTTGGGTTTTTATTGGGTCCAAAGTCTTTTTGTTGGCTTAGCTGAGATCATCCCTTATTGTGCCAGTTTTAGGCTATATTCTGGTTGATTTAGATTTTAAAAATTTTGCTTTCGGCTTCAGTTTTTTGTTTTTCTTAAACGGACTCGTTGATATGATATTGGTTTTGGTAAAAGACTGACCTGAATTGATCTAATTGCATCCCTACTGATAATTTGCTGTCATTTTAGTTGGTTTTGTCTACGAAAGACACTTAACTCAATTCAAATGGAGAAAAGGCATTGTTATGTTTACAGCTTCTTGCTTTATAACTTTTCCTAGCATTCCTTTCTTGGCTGAAATGATCAATGCCCTGGTTTTTCATGGATGAGCTTTGTTAGAATTCTGCTAGTATTCGACTTTGCGTTTCCTTATTTTCGGTTTCTTCTCATACTTGGGTGATGTAGGTAATAATCAGGTGAATAAGATTAGGCAGGGAGGATTAAAGGACACGCCCCATTCACCCTCTTTAAATGAAAAGCAACCAGAAGAGCTTAAGCTAGTGATGGATAAGATGGCGGCAGAGATGGAAGAAGCAGAGGCAAACAAGAACAAAATGAAACTACACCATTGTACATCTGCAAACATTGGTGATGGGTCTGTACCACTGAAGAAGTTGCCAGGGGAAGGTCCCAAAGGATCAGCCAACGTAATGCAAAACAAGAAACGGATCTTCATCCGTTCCCGACTGTAGACGATATCGAGTCCATTGTTGTAGTAGCATAGCAAGACTAATGGATTCCTTTCTTGCCAAGGTATATAAGTTTGGTGATAGTGTTTGATGTTAAAATTAGTTAATACTTTATCATGTCTTTAAAGCTATGGCATCCAATATTATCATGGATGACGTTCTTAGCAAGTAGAATACAAACCCCTCTTGTTCCCTCGTGTGTTTTAAGATTGATTTGGCTAATAGCATGTTGTTTTTGCCAGAATCTGTATATTGACAGTTCCATTGGTGTAAAATAGGTATTGTCGTCAAAATTTCAAAAATCCGAGCGTAGCTTGATGAATAAGGCACGATCTTTGTTGAACTACAAGTAACATGGATACTCTCGACGATCTTGGGAAGTATCTAAAAATAAAACAATCCAGAAAGGTTCATTTTCCAATATGTGAAGCAACAAAATTGAAAGATTTCATGTTCTTCTAGTCACAAGTTACAAGGTAAAAGCCTGTAGATGAAACATATTTGTGTCAAATAAGGATATACACAGTGGATCCATTTCACAAATTCTCCTATACTTTCAGAACTGGAAATTTCTTGTTGCCACCCTAAGACATAACCAATATACAGAATCTATGAAAATTTTCCTCTCATCGTGATCGCGTTTATCTCGACTTCACTGGAATCGTAATCAGAATCTCATTGTTGTTCAAATACCTGTAAAATCGAAATGAAATAAGAATGAACAAAATAAACTAACAAGTACACAACCCTAGAGATCTGAGTTGAACACCAATGCCAGGAATTTTGATATCTGCAGGAACTGGGATTCTGGATCTGGGTTCAGTCGTTTTAGAAGTTTTGATATCTGGGTTCAATCGTTTTAGGAGTTTTTGAAATGGAGTAAGCTGTTTTATGCTCTACAAGGTGCTATGTGGTATTCAGATGAATAAGAAAAAACCGAGAGCGAAAATGAGCTTTCATTTTGTTGAAGTTGCAGAGGCGAGACGACGCTAAAGGATAGAGAAATGACAGATGGTGCAAAGGCTAAATCAGAAAACGTTCACCGGAAAGCAAAGCAATGTATCGCCTCAGTCGACGACAAAATTTCATACCAGAATGAAGATGGCCAGTAAGACTACTTCAGTCCACATCTTTTACTTCAGCTTCTATGTCAACCACAGCACCAGAGGTTTCCTTCCCTACAATCAATCACAAGAGGCAGTTCAGTTTCAAGAACATTAAATATTTGATGTTGGATGGGATATACTCCATCACGAATTACCTTTTCTGGGAGAAGTAAAGTCACTGAAAGCTTGTCCAAAGGTGGAAGAAGTTTTGTTGGAGAACATCACAGAATCCCTCACAAACTTGTCATCCACCACTGAATTTGAAAAGGAAAAGAAAGAAGCTAAATGAACCATGACGAATAGATCAGGAAATGGTAAAATCAGTTCATGATCCAACAACAACAACGTTCCCAGAAGAAGTAAATCGCTCAAACTGCTAACGATATGAACTCGGAAACTTCAAGTTTAAAGATGATCTATAAGAACTCGGGGTTTACCAGAGAAAGGTTGACTACAGAAAGGGCATAGTTGCAGTTCTTCATTCAGAGTTGATCTGCAATATGGAAGTAAAAGAAGTGTGTTAGTTAATACAGCTGAAAATTGCACGAAACGAATCGAGGGATCTTGAACGAGGCCGAACTTATATTAAGTTCTTTCAAGAACACTTACTTGAATATTTGGAATTCATTTCCACAGTTAGGACACTGCAATTGCAAGAAGGTGTTGATATGAAGTTGCATAAGCTCAAGCTTTGAGATTGAAAATACAAAAGTTATAACAGACTTACAGTGCTTTGAACAATATCTCGTCCTGCCCACCATATAAAAGCGGCCACTCCAACAATTGGTACAAGAACTGCAACAAGCTGAATATGCATATATGTTAACAGATCAAAACAAAGCACAAGAACGCAAAAGAAGAAGAATTCATCTTCAATCAGTTCTGGAATGCAAACAAATGAGAATTCAATACAAACTTTCTGTTTTTCCAATTAGAAATCAGTTTTCAAGGAAAAGCCAGCCATAAACATGCTCCTATTACTACTCTTCAGTGAAGTATTAATACTACTCTTCAGTGAAGTATTAAGATAATAGTGAACGAAGAGCTGCCCTTTCATCACACGGACAAGTCCTAATAAGAGCCGAACAGACGAACACTAGAACGAAAAACCAATGTTTCTTTGAGAAGGTTAAGACATTCACAAATCCTTGAGAATCAAAACAAGAGAAGAGAGAAGATGAATACAGACCCAAATGGAAACGATCGCATCTAAAATCCAGCCAAGCTGCCCTGTTACTGAAAGGTAAGTTAACCCAGCAGCCAAAGCAATATTACCCAGAAGCCTCGCGGTTGCACCATCGTCTCCGCCGCCGCCGCCGCTTCCGCCGCCGTTAAATCCAAAACCCTGATCAAACCTTGCGACAATTAGCCCTCTCCTTCCCTTAAACACTCCGTATTTTCCCGAAACCCCATTGTTACCCCAACCCCCACTAAGAAACGGCAACTTCCCTCCACAAAGCCTCAAACGGAACCCATTTCGGTGGCAGGAGGCAACCTTCGGGGGCGGAAGAGGATTAAATCGGGTGGGTTTTGTGTAGAAATTGTCGTGTAGTAGGTTGAAGGAAGAGAATCTGATGAAACTTGTCATTTGGGATTAAAGGAAATATGGGGAAGCAGATAAGAAGAAATTCATGATGGATTATCTGGTGTGAGAGTGAGATGGGTGTATGTCATTGCTGTTCCGTATACGGCTGCCGCGTTATCCAGTGGCTCCCGCTGCTCCATTTACAGAAACAAAATGAGGCTGGAATTTAGAGTTAATACCTGTTCCCCCAACTCTAATCTCACTGCTAAAATGTTCAGAGTTAAAAACAAAAAATAAAAAATTAACTTCAGATAAAATCACGTTCATTTTTATATTTTATTAATTCAAAATATAGTTCAAAGTATAAATAACAAGCGGGGATAGCTTAGTTGGGAGAGCGTCAGACTGAAGATCTGAAGGTCGCGTGTTCGATCCACGCTCACCGCATACTTTTCCCTATTTTCTTCTAGCGTATATCCTTCATACGACGTCGTCTCGGAGCCCAGTTTTGAATTTTACGATGCCAATTGGAAAAGTGCATATAAGCTGAAATAGAAAAGTATTTATTTGATTATTTAATGGCATTTGATGCATGGTCAACTTTCGCCAAAGATGGCATGTTTCTCAAATGTCATTATTTCAACAAAGCCTGGAGCACAGAACAAGAAGCAAAAAGGCAAAGATAAATGCATGGAAGCCATTTGTTGTCTAAAAGTGTGAATCTCTTATCCTTTATTATAACACATAAACTAAGCTTATCTCTATGAAACTTATACAGCCAAATCAAAGGGTGAGGAAGCCATGGTTACAAAGGAGGCTAAAGCTGAAGCAAAACTTGGGGTTGAAATTGAAACCCTTTGGAAAGCATTGGCTAAAGACTTGAGATTTATCATTCCACAGCTCATGCCCGACACCGTTGAAAAAATTGAGCTCCTTCATGGAGATGGCGGCGTTGGCTCGATCTTGCTCTTCCATCTTGTTCATAGTGAGTTCATGCTCTTGATTCACCTTATTTCCTTACTTCTTTTGGTCTTATAATATGAGTGTTTGTAGAGGAGGAAGCGATGAGGAGCCAGAAGGAAAGGATTGTGGAAGTTGATGAAACAAGGCATGAACTTGTGATACAAGTGTTGGAAGGGAATGTATTGAAAAGAGGGTTTTCTTCTTTCAAGACAACGTTTAAGCTGTCCTCTTTGAGTGAAAAGGAAAGCCTTGTGGATATCAAAGTTGCTTATGAGACTGAAAAAGATGGAGAAGATGAACAAGCTCGCATGGACGCAATTGCAACTGCCCCACCTCTTTATTTTTTTCAACTCTTGGAAAAGTTTCTTCTTCCTACATCAAATACTTAAAACCGCTCGTCTTCTAGGAACACATAGGTCTCAAATGTGATGCGACTGCGGTTAACAGTATTTGTTAAATACTCGAGTCATGTGCTACTTTCTTTATAAATAAAAGTAGACATCAATAAGTTAAGTGTTGGGATTTATGCCCTAAATCTTCGTAATTAATTATTTAGTTTCTAATAATAATTTTTATTATTTTATTTGTAATTTAATTGTTATCGATTGTATGAAAATCCAAGGTTATTAATGTAATCTTGAACCGTAAGTGGTTGACATAGAGGAGGATGATGTTCAAGTAATAACCTAAAGGGTCTATACTATATGGATAAGGTTGGATGCCTTATCCTATCTATTGATACGGCCCAATATGTAATTATTGCAAATGATTTGATCCAAATCATTCATGTGCAGGCATGTGAGTGAGGTATCATATACAATGAGTTTATATAAGACTAGACCAACAAATATTTAATCACCCTTCATAAATCTGTTAATTGAGAAGATTAATATTTCACATGATGATCATATGGGACTTCATCTTAATTCTGAGTGAGTTATGAACTCCTGCCTGTGAGGGTTTGTCCTTTGATTTATATGGGTGAGAAGGACTCTTTTAGCCAATTCAATATACTTACCATTTCGAGGACTTGGACCAAATTGGGAGTTGGGAACATAATATCATGAGATGGAATTCACTCCTTTCCCTATAAGGAAAGTAGATGAGTTGTTCTCTTAAGTACTCAGAACTTAAACAATGGGCCCCACCCTCTCATTGGCTGGGAAGGGACTTGGTTCATGAGAGAATTAGTGGTACTTGGTGAAAGATGTAATTATAGGGGTAATACGAACTTTTGACAGAGCTGTAATTATGAACAACTTGTGAAAGATCAACTTGCTTGTAATGATTATATCAATGGACATAACTTGTCCTACCGTGCATAAGAGTACAAGTTTAGGTCTATAGTGGAGTGACCTGTAGTTAATGAATTGATTAATTAAAGAGTTTAATTAATTAATTAATTTTATATCATTGTAGCTTATATTCGATAGGTTCATAAGATCCCCTTACTAGCTTAGAGTAACGTTAAGAGATTCAATGTATTTGAAGTATTCAAATTGAATATTTAATATATATTAATATATATTAGATATATTAAATATAAAAGAGAAAATAAATTTAATTTGAAATGTCAAATTAATATTTAATATATTAGATATATTAAATATAAATAGAAAAAAAAATATTAATTTGAAGTGTTGAAATTAATATTTAATATATTAGATATATTAAAGGAAAAATATATTTATTGTATTTGATAAATTAAATATTAAATCAATTAATGTATTTGATATATTAAATAATAATATATTTGAGACTTAAATTAGTTAAATATATATTAGGATATTTTATAATATTTAAATATGATTTGTATAAAATATTATATAGATATACAAATATATTATTGGGCAAAATTCTCCCGAGTCAAATGAAAATATTTGCTAAAACCCGACCATAAATAAATTAAAGGATATGAGAAGAGTAATAAATTGAAAGATAAATAAATGAAAGATTATTGTGTAAAAGATATTTGTTTTAATAAAATATCAAATATAATATATATGTAAATTATAATTTAGTACTAAATTTCCACCCTGAAAACTGAGCGTCAAATTTCAACAAACGTTAAGCTTGAAACTGAAAAATTCAAATAGAGGTTGAGAAACACTTTTCGTGAAAATGTCAGCAACCTAGTTCAGAGGAGACGTAGAGAAACACTTTCTTGAGTATTGAAATCGGCAAAGGGATCATCGCTCAGCCGCCATNAAAAAAAAAAAAAAAAAAAAAAAAGAGAGAGAGAGAATGGAAAATCCCATAAGATTTCCACAGGGTGTGGACTATAGAGACTCAAGGTAGAGGCTTCAAAATTGGGGCAATGGCTCTATTTTGAGAAAAGGGCAAGAGACATAGAGAGTCATATCCCCCGTAAAAGATGAAGATGGTGTTGAAGCTGGAATGGTCGCCACAGTGGGGGGCGAGGGAGCCGATTTTGGAGAGGAGGCCGACGGTGATTTAGTTGGTGAAGAGGCTAGTGCGGCGCCCGAATTTCGAAGGTAAATCTCTGCAGAAGGTTGATGGACTTGTCGAAATTTCATATAGTTCCAATGAGAATGCTGATGAGGATCTTGAGGTTAGGGTTTTTGTGAAGGATGAAGGGTCCATAAGAAAATGAAAGAGGCTATGTTGGCTAAGGGAAAACTGATTCTGTTGGAAAAAGTGAAGTTGTAGGTACAAAATATGACAAAAAGTGATTTGGAGGTCAAAAGGGTGGAGCCGAGAGTAATCAATCGGCTCCGCCAATGGCAGCCATAAAGACTGCCCCTACGGCATCAAAGCCAACAGTGGTGGTGGGAAGAAGAGTAAAGATTCAGAAGCCATTGACAATAATAAAAGATGGAGGTTGCTGAACCAAAAGGACTTTGAAACATCATAATATTTGCTAAAACCACCTCATAAAACCACCTCATAAATGATGTAAAAGTTATCTATTTATAATTAAATAAATTTTTAATAAATTACAAGAATATAGAAAGAGCTGGAAAGATACCTATGCAAGAGATATTTGCCTTTAATAAAATATCAAATATGATGTATATGGTAAACTATAATTTAGTACTAAAGATCGGATGAAAATAGAACTCTTGGGTTGAGCCAAAGACATACGAATCTCACCCATTTTCTTTGGAGAATGAAATTACATCTCCAAACAATTCTCGAAACTATTCTTCTCCAATTCCTTACGGATTTTTTTTTCAAGAGGCTCCCACAAGCCTTGACCTTGTGTTCGAGTCATAGCAAGAAAGATCTTGTGGAATGTTGATGAACTTTTACATTGTTGGAATACTTGAACGCATCTTGCAAGCTAAGGTTTCTAAGAAGGTAGGGTTCTTGCTCTTCTATTTATTGCTTTGTTTTAATTCTTAAAAAAAATCAAAACGATTTTCAATACTTCTACTACATGGATGAAGAGTTCATTTCCTTCGTCGCATTTTCTATTTAAGTTGCGGTCCTTAAGTTGGACCATAGAAATTGTTATTTTGTTTTCGTTATTCCTTAAAACGAAGTAAAGTTTTAAGTTTATGACTTTGTTTACATGTGAATATTTCTAATCGAATTTCTTGTATGTCATGCATGTAGTAATGATTTTATTTTAATAGTAAAAATAAGTTCGTTATATTACATCAATTATATTTTAAAATTGAGATTTCGTTATCTTATCTAGGTATTTTAATTTCTTTCATTTTATATTTTTAAGATTATCTTTCAATTTAATTATCAAGTAATCCTATTTTTTTTAGGTTCTCTAGTGTTCATCCATTGTTTGATTAATCCTTGTCAATCAATTTCTTTCGTTTTCAATTTTCATCATCGATAGTTATCTCAATTTCTACCAATGATCATTATTTGAAACATATATCTGTCATTGATTTATATAAGTTTGCCTCATATGTAGTCATTGCATTTTATTTTCAATAACAAGTTGTGTCGTAGTTGTATCATATGTGCATAAGAATGAGTTCTAATAAATCTAGCACGGTTAAGATCCGTGAAGATAAAGATTTGTTATGGTATCTGTCGGTTGACATATTCGATGATCCTGTGTCGTCGCTAACTATTGTGATATTGATGTCATAAATTCTACAAATATAATATATCTCCATGCGACAATCTAAAACAAACTTAAGAATATACAATCGTCTCACGCCCCATCAACCGACTCTCATTAAGCTTGTTATTGACACCATTGGCCCCACCCTTGATTCTATATTTATCTTTACTTTTGCTCGACTTTCTTGAACATTAGTGTATGCACTGTTTTTCTCGATCGCGTCACGATATTTCTCTTTTCAACCACTTATTTCGTCCTATTTATTTATTGCTGGTTGACGTGTTTGCTCGCTTGGGAGGAGTTGTTAACCCACTCTCTTAGAGTAGGTTCGAGACAATAGAACAATTCTAAAAAGTTGAACTAAAATAAACATGTTTTTAAACTTTATTTTAGATACAAAAAACAAAATACAAGCTAACAAATTAGAATTAAAATGTGAAATATTCACTTATATGGATGAAAAGCATATACTATATTACATATGACAATGGCCCTTACAAATTTTGGAACAACTAGAAATTAAAATATAGAATATCTTACAACAATACAATATATATAGTCCAAGTTGATGATGTGAGAGATTATAATATGAAGATTAAGAATATAAAACATGTTTTTAAGATGATAAATCAAGAAGAAACTTCTCCAAGAGTTGAAGAAATGAAAGAGCTGGCTTTGTTGCTGCTTCCTTCATCTCAACTTCATCTTCACCATCTCTTTCCGTCTCATAAACAACCTTGATATCTACTAGGGTTTCCTTCTCTCCCATGGAGGAAAGCTTGAATGTTGTCTTGAAAGAAGAAAACCCCTTTTTTAAGAGAATTCCTTCCATCACTTCTAGCCCAAATTCATGTTTTGTCTCGTCAAGTTCTACGATTCTTTCTTTCTGGATCTTCATTATCTTTACGTCTGCAAATCTTTCTTTTTTGTGAGTCAATAAGCTCGATTGATTCAAAATCGAAGATTAAACATTATATTGGAATCATGGGGTGTGACATTCATACATTGAAAAATTATTAATCGTGGAGCATTTCCAGGAGAATTGTTAGTAATTTAAGTATTTAAGTACAAAGCTCGTGGAGCATTGGCTTATTTTGATGTTGTAATCGGTTTTTTTGCCCTAATTGAACTCGTCTCTAAAGTTGAGATTGCTAATGGGTTTAGGAGTAGCAGGTTGTTGCTAGTGGGTAGTACGTTTTATGAGCATTTCTTTCTGCTTCGATTATTCGTTTTGGTAAAATTCAATCGAGGGTCAAAACCAACGTTTTTTACCTTGTGGGACTACGTAGGAAGATCTTAACTCTAAGTAAGAAACAACACAAAATAAGAAGAAAAATAGTCGATGTGGAATTATATGGAAGATGAAGAACTCACCGGGGCCAAGATGGAAGAGCAAGACAGAGCCAATGCCACCATTTCCATGAAGGAGCTCAATGTTTTCAACGGTGTTGGGAATGAGCTTTGGAACGATGAATCTCAAATCTTCAACCAAAGCTTTCCAAAGGGTTTCAACACCAACCCCAAGTTTTGCTTCAGCTCTAGCCTCCTTGACCATGGCTTCTTTTTGTTGGGTTGCCTGTAAATTACAAAGAGATGAGTTTATAAAAGGAGAGATATTTTGGGGTAAGAGATTGAGCACTACATGACAACTCGACACAAGACAAATGGGCATCCATTATTGTCGTTTGTTCGCACATGGTCTTTGTTTTTTTCTTTTGTTTCTTTTGCAATGTTTGGGTTATAGAGAAGAAATCCACGGGTCAATTCTGGGTCAGGTTTGAACTCAGATCCGACATCCATGAGTCCAAGTCAATTTGCGAGCCAATCCCGTTCACGAACCACGTCCAGTCAGCTCTCCACGCGTGCTTGGCCCCAACCCAGCACACGACACAAGCCTAGAATGCAAGGCGCCTTGCCCCGCAACTTGCACCTCAACCCGAGACCCAGCTGCATCCCTTCCACGTATGGTGTGGATGCCAAGTGTTCACAATCGCACTTTTGATGGCAGCGGACTTGCGATTGTGCGGCACTCACTTTTTCACGACAAGTGAGCTAAGCCAATTCGTATCCCCTTATAGTACACTCTGAGGCATTTCATGTTTAACAGGCTTAGACATGATATTTCTGAAACGTCATACTTCCTAGAAATACAAAAGTAAAACACTAGAATATGAAAAGACATAAAGGGTTGGGCTTGTCATGGGCATGCGACCATGGACAACACGTCTTGGACGAGCATGACCGTGACATCCTCCCCAACCTAATTGGTTGACGTCCCTGTCAACCGACTACTTTCAAACCTGGCGATGTGGGCAGCGGTGGAGTCCAGATCTTCAGCGCGTTCCCAGCTGGTTTCCTCCGTAGGGAGATTCTTCCATTTGACAATGAATTCACAAATCGTTCGTACAAGTCTTCCTATCTTCCTAACTCTGTTGGCTAGGATCTCCTCTATTTCTTTGATGTCTCTTTGTTTCAGATCGATGCTCGGTCTCGTGATTACATTTCGCTTGTTGTCATCTGGGTCAGGGTGATATGGCTTCAAGTTGCTAACATGAATTACTGGGTGGATTTTCATCCATGTGGGTAACACAACTCTGTAGGAGGTAGACCCGATCTTTTTAAGGACTTCAACCGGGCCTTCATATTTTTAAACTAGTCTCTGGTCCTTTCGGCTACGAAATCTGATCTGTTCTGGTCTCAACTTGATGAGGACTTGACCTCTTGTTCGGAATTGGAGGGGACAACGCTTCTTGTCTGCCCACTTCTTCATATGCTTGGCAATATGCCCGGACTATATCTGTTGTCTACTTCATTCTCTTGTGAAGTTTTGAGCTTGAGGGTTTTTCCCTGCATAAGGATGATCAATAATATGGGGCGAGGCCAGTTGTCGTCTACTTACAATTTCGAAGGGGCTATTCCCCATAGACAAGCTCGTTTGACAATTGAAACATAATTTATCCAATTCTTCTGGCGAGCGTCGACGAAGTGACGTAAGTATTCTTCGAGCAAGCAGCTGAACCGTTCCGTCTGTCCACCGGTTTGAGGATGATAGCTCATGGAGATGTTTAAAGTCGTTCCCAAGAAGGCGAATAATTCTATCCAGAATGTGCTAATGAATCTACCAGCCCTATCACTGATGATGCTCGACGAAATGCCCCATAACTTTACAACGTGTTTGAAAAATAGTTGGGCTGTTAGTTCAGTGGAGCATAATTTGGGAGTGGGGACGAACGTCACATATTTCGAGAACTGGTCTACGATTACCAAGATGGCGTCATATTCCCCGACTTTTGGGAGGTGTGTTATGAAGTCTAGAGACACACTTTCCCAAGGCCTTGTTGGCACAGGTAGAGGTTCAAAGAGTTTGATTCTTTGGCTTTCTCGACTTTGTCTTGTTGGCAGATGAGGTACGTCTTGATGTACTGCATGATGTCGTCCCGCATATTCGGCCAGAAGTACCCTTTTTTATCAGGGCATATGTTCTTTGCCACCCAGGGTGTCCGACCCATAAGGTATCATGACATTCCTAAATGAGCTTCTTCCTTAGTTCTCCCGTTCTTGGAACGTATAATATGTTTCCTTTAGTCATTAGAAGGTCTCCCTCGACCAAAAACTGTCGTGTCTTCCCAGCTTTAGCTAGTTCGACGACAGCTTTGTCGATGGGTCTTTGTGTAAATGTTCTTTGATGATGTCGCGCATCGATCCATCGATCTTACTTGAATGAATATGGGCTAACATGAACAGGGCCGCATGTTCGCCATTTCGACTCAGTGCATCGGCTGCTTGATTACTCTTTCCTGCCTTGTGTTCAAATTTGAAGTCGAATTCAGCCAATGACTCCTACCACCGGGCTTGTTTTGCCGTCAATTTTGGTTGATCGAAGAAGTGGAAAATGGTTCTGTTATTNGTCACATATTTCGAGAACTGGTCTACGATTACCAAGATGGCGTCATATTCCCCGACTTTTGGGAGGTGTGTTATGAAGTCTAGAGACACACTTTCCCAAGGCCTTGTTGGCACAGGTAGAGGTTCAAAGAGTTTGATTCTTTGGCTTTCTCGACTTTGTCTTGTTGGCAGATGAGGTACGTCTTGATGTACTGCATGATGTCGTCCCGCATATTCGGCCAGAAGTACCCTTTTTTATCAGGGCATATGTTCTTTGCCACCCAGGGTGTCCGACCCATAAGGTATCATGACATTCCTAAATGAGCTTCTTCCTTAGTTCTCCCGTTCTTGGAACGTATAATATGTTTCCTTTAGTCATTAGAAGGTCTCCCTCGACCAAAAACTGTCGTGTCTTCCCAGCTTTAGCTAGTTCGACGACAGCTTTGTCGATGGGTCTTTGTGTAAATGTTCTTTGATGATGTCGCGCATCGATCCATCGATCTTACTTGAATGAATATGGGCTAACATGAACAGGGCCGCATGTTCGCCATTTCGACTCAGTGCATCGGCTGCTTGATTACTCTTTCCTGCCTTGTGTTCAAATTTGAAGTCGAATTCAGCCAATGACTCCTACCACCGGGCTTGTTTTGCCGTCAATTTTGGTTGATCGAAGAAGTGGAAAATGGTTCTGTTATTCGTCTTCACTATGAACTTTGATCTCAAGAGATACTATCTCGAGACTCGTAGGCAATGGACCACAACCAGTATTTCTTTTTCGCAGACAGTGTATCTCCGTTCATCATCATTGAGCTTTCGACTTTCATAAGCGATCGGGTGGCCTTCTTGAATAAGGACACTGCTTAGGGCAAAGTCGGAAGCATCTGTCTCTATTTCAAAAGGCTTTATAACATCTACTAGCCTGAGGACAGGACCCCTCGTCATAGNTTCTCGACTTTGTCTTGTTGGCAGATGAGGTACGTCTTGATGTACTGCATGATGTCGTCCCGCATATTCGGCCAGAAGTACCCTTTTTTATCAGGGCATATGTTCTTTGCCACCCAGGGTGTCCGACCCATAAGGTATCATGACATTCCTAAATGAGCTTCTTCCTTAGTTCTCCCGTTCTTGGAACGTATAATATGTTTCCTTTAGTCATTAGAAGGTCTCCCTCGACCAAAAACTGTCGTGTCTTCCCAGCTTTAGCTAGTTCGACGACAGCTTTGTCGATGGGTCTTTGTGTAAATGTTCTTTGATGATGTCGCGCATCGATCCATCGATCTTACTTGAATGAATATGGGCTAACATGAACAGGGCCGCATGTTCGCCATTTCGACTCAGTGCATCGGCTGCTTGATTACTCTTTCCTGCCTTGTGTTCAAATTTGAAGTCGAATTCAGCCAATGACTCCTACCACCGGGCTTGTTTTGCCGTCAATTTTGGTTGATCGAAGAAGTGGAAAATGGTTCTGTTATTCGTCTTCACTATGAACTTTGATCTCAAGAGATACTATCTCGAGACTCGTAGGCAATGGACCACAACCAGTATTTCTTTTTCGCAGACAGTGTATCTCCGTTCATCATCATTGAGCTTTCGACTTTCATAAGCGATCGGGTGGCCTTCTTGAATAAGGACACTGCTTAGGGCAAAGTCGGAAGCATCTGTCTCTATTTCAAAAGGCTTTATAACATCTACTAGCCTGAGGACAGGACCCCTCGTCATAGTTGCCTTCAGATCTTCAAAGGCCATTTGACATTTATTTGACCATGACCAAGGGTGGTCATTCTTCAGGAGCTCTGTTAATGGGGCAGCTCGTCATGAAAACGCTTCAATGAACCGCCTATAGTAGTTTGCCAATCCTAGGAAGGATCGCACATCGAATATGGAGGTAGGGATTTTCCACTCATCGAATATGGAGGTANGCCACCCAGGGTGTCCGACCCATAAGGTATCATGACATTCCTAAATGAGCTTCTTCCTTAGTTCTCCCGTTCTTGGAACGTATAATATGTTTCCTTTAGTCATTAGAAGGTCTCCCTCGACCAAAAACTGTCGTGTCTTCCCAGCTTTAGCTAGTTCGACGACAGCTTTGTCGATGGGTCTTTGTGTAAATGTTCTTTGATGATGTCGCGCATCGATCCATCGATCTTACTTGAATGAATATGGGCTAACATGAACAGGGCCGCATGTTCGCCATTTCGACTCAGTGCATCGGCTGCTTGATTACTCTTTCCTGCCTTGTGTTCAAATTTGAAGTCGAATTCAGCCAATGACTCCTACCACCGGGCTTGTTTTGCCGTCAATTTTGGTTGATCGAAGAAGTGGAAAATGGTTCTGTTATTCGTCTTCACTATGAACTTTGATCTCAAGAGATACTATCTCGAGACTCGTAGGCAATGGACCACAACCAGTATTTCTTTTTCGCAGACAGTGTATCTCCGTTCATCATCATTGAGCTTTCGACTTTCATAAGCGATCGGGTGGCCTTCTTGAATAAGGACACTGCTTAGGGCAAAGTCGGAAGCATCTGTCTCTATTTCAAAAGGCTTTATAACATCTACTAGCCTGAGGACAGGACCCCTCGTCATAGTTGCCTTCAGATCTTCAAAGGCCATTTGACATTTATTTGACCATGACCAAGGGTGGTCATTCTTCAGGAGCTCTGTTAATGGGGCAGCTCGTCATGAAAACGCTTCAATGAACCGCCTATAGTAGTTTGCCAATCCTAGGAAGGATCGCACATCGAATATGGAGGTAGGGATTTTCCACTCATCGAATATGGAGGTAGTTGATACATGTTTGTGCGAAGGCACATTTTTCTTTCTTGACGTACAACTAATTCTGCCGCAGCTTATCAAACACCAGCTCCAAGTGCATCTTGTGTTCCTCTAGGGTTGTGCTATATACAACTATGTCGTCGAGGTATACTACTACGAACTGATCCAAGTATTCGTGGAAAACCTGGTTCATTAACATGCAAAATGTAGCTAGGGCGTTTGTCAAGCCAAAGGGCATTACCAGGAACTCAAAGGCCCCATATCTTGTTATACACGTCGTCTTGGACTCGTCCCCTTCGGCGATACGTACTTGGTAGTACCCTGATCGTAAGTCCAACTTCGTGAAGTATTTGACCCCGTGAAGTTGGTCGAACAAGTCGGATATTATCGGCAGTGGGTATTTGTTGCGTATCGTCACCTTGTTTAAGTCTCTATAATCTATGCACAGACGCAACGTCCCATTCTTCTTTTTCTGAAATAGTACGGGGGCTCCGTAGGGTGCCTTTGCCGGGCGGATGAATCCTACCGTCAACAACTCATCTAGTTGTTTCCTCAATTCGGCTAGCTCAGGGGGAGCCATCCGGTATGCATTCTTTGCTGGGGGTTTAACCCTGGGAAAGGGTTCAATTTCGTGATCAATGCCTCAACGGGGTGGTAATGTTTGTGGTAAGCTCTCTGGCATTATGTCAGCATAACTGTCTAGTACCTCCTTGATTTCGCTTGGAATAGTTTCCTCAGTGGTCACTTCTTCTATCAGTAGTTTAGCCACAAATGTAGGTTTCTCTCGTGCGAGTCCTCTTTTCAATTGTATGACCGTGATCATTCTAAGATTACGTGGTTGCTTGATGCTTGCAGGTATTACTGTGGGGTTGCGATCGGTGATCACCAAGCATTTCGCAAGTGGCATTGGGATAACTTTGTATTCTAGGAGGAACTCCATCCCAAGTAACACGTCAAAGTCGTCCATGCGAACCACGACAAGGTCCAACTCTCCTGTCCAAGCCCCTAATTTGAAGGGGACTCTTTTGGAAACTCCCACAATATGCAAGGCCTCGGAGTTGACAGCTTTCATTTATCCTGGGTCCTTTTCTATGGTGAGTCCCAATCTTCGTGCTTCTTGATCGGCAATGAAGTTGTGGGTCGCTCCTGAGTCTATCAAGGTGATCTTGCTTGGTCGAGAGTTTATTGTCGCATCCACGAACATGAGCCCTTTCTCTATTATCTCCTTTGGGTCGACCTTCCGTTGGAGGGCTGACAAGAATTTGAGCGCGCCCATTCGGGGGTTGTCTTGATCTTCCTTCTTGTTTAGCATAGTATCGACTCCTGTGTTGTTGCTCTCTTGAATGGACGCTTGGAGTGCACTGAGAGAGGCTTGATGAGGACAGTAGGACAGTTTGTGGGGGCCTTTACACAACAGGAATTGTAAAGGTGTCGTCAGGTGGTTCCTTTGAGGGTAAGGTCCTCGAGATGTCCCCGCTTGGTTGTTCTGAGGAGGTCTATCTATCCATCTGCTTGGTTTATCGTTACTTTCGTTTGGCCTATTGGAGCTTCCATTTCGATGACCTGGCAATTTATATGTTTTGCCGCTAGTGTTTGCGACTTGTGTTGTTCTTCTTTGGTAACCCGCTTCGTTCCCATAGTCTGTTGACTCTGGCAATTCGGAAGACAGTGTCGACGAAAAATCGGCCGAAGGTTTCTTCGAAGGAAAAATTAGCGGAAGTAAAAGGAGAGAGAGTGAGAGATTCGCTGAGATTGCTGAAGACTCGATATCTTATTTTACTTCAGTTGAACAGTTTAAATAACAAATCTAATTACAAAAATAGAAAAACCAATTATACAAAAATAGAAGAAGTGGACGAAGACTTCGCCCAAATTGCCAAAACAATGGCCCTAGAATCACGCTCCTCCATTTGCGTGAATTCAGATGTTTTACAAACCTAACTAAATAAGGCATGACTTTTATTTAACAATCTCCTCCTAAAAGCTGTACCTTATTATTTGAACTCCGATCTTTGAGCGTAGTTCTTCGAATTTCACCCACGCCAGGGACTTGGTGAAAATGTCTCCAAGCTGTTCCTCTGTTTGGATGAAATCAATCTTGATGAGCCCTCGATCTGCACATTCTCGAATGTAGTGGAATCTGATTTCTATTTGCTTGCTCCGGTCGTGCAAAACTGGATTTTTGATCAGGGAGATCGTAGGTTTGTTGCCTACGTATAGCATGGTGGATCGCTTTCTCTCACGATGAGTTCTTCCATTAGTCGTGCAAGCCAAATCCCTTGTGTTGCTGCCATCGAAGCGGCGATGTATTCTGCTTCGCAGGAAGACAAAGCAACCACCTTCTGTTTTGTTGATTGCCAGCAGATCGCGCCGCCTGAGAGAAAGTAGATCATTCCGTTGGTGCTCTTACGATCATCAACGTCACCGGCCATGTCACTATCACTGTAGCCGACCAGCTTGAGTTTCTCCTTTCCGCTCCCTGCGCAATATCTTACACCCCAGCCTCTGGTTTCGGCTACATAGCGCAGGATGCGCTTGACAGCCACTAGATGCTCCTCCCTAGGTGCTTCCATAAACCTGCTC
>NC_036651.1:4572630-4573776 GCF_002806865.2 Cucurbita pepo subsp. pepo | reverse complement strand
GACAAGTGAGTTAAGCCAATTTGTTCTTGCGTCGCCTACGGCCAAGCGACGTACGGTCGAGCCTCTAGCCTCGGTTTTAAAAGAAGGTTTTAGAAAACGAGGAGAGAGAGATTTTAGAAAGAGAGATTTTAGAAAGAGACGTTATATAAGCAAACAAGAGAAAGATAACAACGGCTTAGCATATATAACCTTGAGTAGGGAGAAGTTGACGACTAGTCATATCCCCCTATAGTACATTCTGGGCCATTTTAGTTCTGGCAGGCCTAGACATGATATTTTTGAGGCGTCATACGCCCTAGAATTACAAAAGGAAAAACACTAGAATGAAAAGACATGACAAGGGTTTGGCTTGTCATGGGCATGCGGCCATGGGCAACAGGCCCTGGACGAGCATGACCGTGACACGCAGCAACTCACATCTTCTTCTCACATTCAGCCTCCGCTCGCGCTTTAATGCGCTGAACCGCCTACTCCGTTCTGTTGAGNCTGCCTCGATCACGTCATTCCACTGCCAGAAGGTGCTTTCATAGAAGACGACGTCGCGAGACACGTGAGCTCTCCCCCCTACAGGATCATAGAGTCTGTACGCCTTGCTCCCGGGTTCGTAGCCGATGAAGACGACCTTCAGCCCCCTGGGATTGAGCTTGGCGAGATGGGGACGTGTTACCTTCATGTATGCGACGCAGCCGAACACCCGAAAATGATGTACTGTTGGTTTTTTGTTGTACCAGGCCTCATATGGCGTCTTCCCGTCGAGGCTTCGGGTTGGTGACCAATTGAGGAGATAGACAGCCGTCATTACTGCCTCTCCCCAGAATCTCCCAGGCATCCCAGCCGTCACCAATAATGACCTCGCTGTCTCGACAATGGTCTGATTTTGGCGCTCTACCACTCCGTTAGGTGCCGTTGTATGCCGATCTCGTCGCAGTACTTACTGAAACTTGCCGAGGTGAATTCTCCGCCTCGGTCTTTGCGCAGTGACACAATCGCACTTTCGAAGGCAGCGAACTAGCGATTGTGCGGCACTCACTTTCCAGCGACAAGTGAGTTAAGCCAATTTGTTCTTGCGTCGCCTACGGCCAAGCGACGTACGGTCGAGCCTCTAGCCTCGGTTTTAAAAGAAGGTTTTAGAAAACGAGGAGAGAG
>NC_036651.1:4477792-4572020 GCF_002806865.2 Cucurbita pepo subsp. pepo | reverse complement strand
GAGTTAAGTCCGTCCATATGAAATATGAATGCTCGCCAAGTTTGGTGTCGATCGGACATTGGACGGACAATGCACGACACCGTATGACACCTCACGAAAATCATGTCTACTCCTGGTAGAATGAAAATGGCTCAAAATGTACTATAGGGGGTACCATGGTGTTAGCTCTCCACCACCCCTGGGCCCTGTGGCCTAAGTGAGCTACCCTGTGGCACATACGTGTGTCACAGTGTGGGCGAGCGTGCCGAGACGAGTGTCTCGGGCGACTTCCTTTGAAATGGGTTTTTGAAGGACAGTACCGGACGGCACGGGTGTGCCGGTATTGCGCCCTAGCCCGCGTGTTGGAGGTTGCTACATACACCCGCTATCCGGTACGGTATCCGTAAATGACTCGGCATGGGCACGGGAGGGCCTATGCCTCGATAGAACCCGGATGGATGGATGTTCGGGAAGCCCCGATGAGATGAACGACACGCGGGCCCATTCTCGATGGCACGACTGAACGAGTTATGATGGCCGACGACATCCCGAGACTCGGGATGGCGTCAAGACATATGGACCCCGTCGATGGGGATCGAGATGGCAAGATGAGATGCGACGTTGTATTGAGAGACCTTGGCCCGAGTAGAGGCAAGGTCGAGCCGAATGAGTTGGCCTAGCGTAGAGGCAAGTCGGATGTGTCGCAGACGATTGAACATACACGCACAGGCGGCGTGTGTGGTTGAACAAGCTTGGATTCCGCACAAGCGATGTTCGATTGGCGAAGACAAACCTCGCCTAAGGTCCGACGAAGCCACAAAGCCGGGGCGAAAAATATATATGGGGCTTAATTCCCCTTAAGGTGGGTCGTGAGTGTGTATAGATCACGACGCCGCATGGTTAAGAATGTAGGACCGTGACACGCAGCACTCGCATCTTCTTCTCACATTCGGCCTCCGTTGGCGTTTTAATGCGCTGAACCGCCTGGGGTCGCTGTGTACAAGCTCCAACAGCTCATTGGCTTGGTAGGCTGTTCGAGACGGAAAGGGTGTGCACCTCTGTTTGCCGATGATGCACCCATCACACAGCTTGTTCAACTCCAACTCCTTCGGTCTACTCTAACTCCAGGATGTAAAGACAACCTTGCCTGCGTGAGCAAGCCATGAGTAGTCCGCGCTCAATGGAAATGAAGCAACCTATCTCATCGAGTTGACCCAAAGGCTCACAAGGTTAGCCTTGAGCTCTTTCTTGGGTTCAAGATCGTCGTCGGATTTGGAATCGAAATTAGGGACGCATGCAGTTACCCATGAAGAGAGCTATAGCTCCTCCTCGGATTGAGCCACATGGGCCTTTTCGGCCTTCTCCTCCTTATTCCTGAGCAATTTCTGCTCAGGTGTCCTCTCTTCCCCACAGTTCGAGCATTGGATCGGCCTGCCATTGGTCGGATTCTTCTTTTGATTCCCATCTTTCACGCACGTGCGCCCCCCGTGGGACATCCATCAGTTCGAGCATTGGATCGGCCTGCCATTAGTCGGATTCTTCTTTTGATTCCCATCTTTCACGCACGTGCGCCCCCCGTGGGACATCCATGGCTTCTTACTGCCTTTGTTGTCGCGGAGCTTTAGGCGTGCAAGCCACGGAGTAGACGGCCCTCCTTGTCACTGCTCGACGTTACGTAGTCGGATTCTTCTTTTGATTCCCATCTTTCACGCACGTGCGCCCCCCGTGGGACATCCATGGCTTCTTACTGCCTTTGTTGTCGCGGAGCTTTAGGCGTGCAAGCCACGGAGTAGACGGCCCTCCTTGTCACTGCTCGACGTTACGTAGTCTTCCGGTCACCTCTTCCACTGTTAGGACGTCGTCTTATCTTTCCCGCTACGTTAGGTCACACTCTTCCACTGTTAGGTCGTTTTTCTCCTCCGGTACTCGATTTGTTTCTCCCCTTCCTCTGGCTCGACAGCGTGCCATAACCCATTGCGCGCGCCTGCTCGACGTTAAGAAGTCACCTCTGCCATAACCCTTGCGCCTGTAGGTTGACGCGGATCAACAAGGGCCCACTCGTTATAGTTGGACCTTGTCAAAGTCAACACCCGGTACTGAACGACGAGGCGATCGTTGTCTCCATCCCTGATCCCTCGCTCAACGACAACTCGACGCCCGTCATCACGGCATCGGCCTCTTCGTGGTGGTGATGGAGATGCTGGCACTTGACGGCAACGTGGAGGAGTGAGCGAGAGCCTGCTCGGGATGGACCCCAACGATGTGCTTATTTTCACACTTTGCATTTTCTTCTACTCGAACCTGAGACCTATGTGTTGTTAGGTCGACACTCTAACCACTTGAGCTATTCAACTTGATTGTTGATAAGTTGGCTCTTCTGTGATGGTATACTACCGATCGCTTCAACGAGGCTCTGATACCACTTGTTGACTCTGGCAATTCGGAAGACAGTGTCGACAAAAAATTGGCCGAAGGTTTCTTGAAAAATTAGCGGAAGTAAAAGGAGAGAGAGTGAGAGATTCGCTGAGATTGCTGAAGACTCGATATCTTATTTTACTTCAGTTGAACGGTTTAAATAACAAATCTAATTACAAAAATAGAAAAACCAATTATACAAAAATAGAAGAAGTGGACGAAGACTTCGCCCAAATTGCCAAAACAATGGCCCCTAGAATCACGCTCCTCCATTCGCGTGAATTCAGATGTTTTACAAACGTAACTAAATAAGGCATGACTTTTATTTAACATAGTCTAGGAGTCTCTCGGCGCTAGCAATTGCGGTAGCTAGGTCTTGGACCTTTTTCTCGTGTACTTTTGTTTTGGCCCACGGTTGTAACCCATTTATAAAGAAGAATACCTTGTCCTTCTCTGATGTGCCCTTGATATCTAGCATCAGGGTCGAGAACTGTCTGACATAGTCCCTTATGCTTCTAGTTTGCTTTAGGGCTATTAGTTTTTCCATTGCTAGATGTTCTACGTTTTCGGGGAAGAATTGGTCCCTCAACTCTCTCTTGAGGTCTTCCCACAAGTCTATGGTGCACAATCCATTCTTGATGTCTTGCACCTTCGTACGCCACCAAAGTTTGGCGTCGTCTATGAGATACATCGAGGCTACTGTCACCTATATGTCATCGGTACAAGCCGTTGTGGCTTTGAAGTACTGTTCGACATCAAAGATGAATTTCTCCAACTCTTTGACATCCCGGTTCCCTTTGAAAGGTCTAAGGTCTGGGAACTTCAGTTTGTTGGATCTTGTATTAGTTTGCCCAGCCGTGACGTTCTCTATGGCTTTCATGGTCACCTCAATTCGGGTGCTCATGACGGACATCTTTTCTTGGATGTCATCGATTGTTGTTCTGAATTCGTCAGCTAATCCATTGAACAAACTCATTATTGAATTTTGTAGCACGTCGCACTCTTCGCCACGTCCCTCCTTGTGCGCGATAGAGTTATCGGGGCTACCAGACGGTCTTGGCCTGCTTGTAGGAGCAACTTTTTCTTCGAGTGAGGTCACTCGAAACATTAGTTCTGCGATTGGTAACCCATCCAGGCGGTTGCCCATTGCGTCGATTTCTACAACTTTTCCATTCAATTCTGTCACCCGTGCTTCCAGGAAGCGGATGGTGTTAGGGACTTCTTTGAAGAATAGCATTTCCTCATCTATTAAAGTAAGCCGGTCGGCTTGTGATTTGGGTGTCGACTTTGTTGTCGACATGTTTTCGGTCTTTGCTATTTCACGGAGCTAACAAAGCTCTGATACCACTTGTCACAATCGCACTTTTGATGGCAGCGAATCGCACTCACTTTCCAACGACAAGTGAGCTAAGCCAATTCGTTCTTGCGTCGCCTACGGCCAAGCGACGTATGCTCGAGCCTCTGGCCTCGATTTTAGGTTTTAGAAAACGAGAGCAGAGAGAGATTTTCGTAAGAGAGATTTTTGAAAGAGACGTTATATAAGCAAGCAAGAGAGAAATAACAATGGCTCACAGTATATAACCTTGGGTAGGGAGAAGTTGACAACTAGTCGTATCCTCTATAGTACATTCTGAGGCATTTCATGTCTGACAGGCCTAAACATGATATTTCTGGAACGTCATACTTCCTAGAAATACAAAAGTAAAACACTAGAATATGAAAAGACATAAAGGGTTGGGCTTGTCATGGGCATGCGGCCATGGACAACACGCCTTGGACGAGCATGACTGTGACACCAAGCAATTCCCCAAATCGCAGCTTGCTCTCGACTCGCGTGCGGCTCAGTTGAGTCATTCCTCTTGCAAAGACTCTAGCAGCTCTATTTCGGCTCCAGCTCAGCTTAGACGACTTATTCAGCTTGGGTTGACTTTTTGGATACGTTTCTTACATTTTCAACCTTTCAAAGCTTTTTTTTTATATATATTATTAGAGACAATTGAGGTGAGTACTATTTCACAATTTTAAGCATTCTAAGCTAAATTAGTCGATTATCTGAGACTATTAGGCGGATTAACCCCTCTAACATATTTTAACTCGATGTTGTGAGCCCATATAGGTTGACTCGGGTACCAAGGATAGTTTCAGACTAAGAACAAGGATAAGATAATAACTCCCGCTTAGGCCAACCAAGTAGGTGACTTTGCCGTTGGCTTGGTTGAACAACTTATGTGATGTATGATGATGAGTGTCATGTGCTATGTGATGTTATGTTATGTCATATTATAAACTATGCTATGTTGTTGATGGTGTTAATATAACACATGCGGAAGCAATTTGGATCTTAGGCACTTTTAGAACATTAATTATATAAATAACTATCATGTTCATAAGTATTAAAACTTAATGAGTTTAGATACTAACCTTTTGTAGTTCAAACTCCTTTTTCCTCAGGAACCGGTTTCGAACCACCACTAGTGTCTTCTCCACTATCCTCCGGCCTTAGAACGGGATTGTGGAATCCGGTGAGTGACTAAACTTGGGAGGGATTTTGTATATATGAAGAGAGTGTTTGTGAGAGGTTTTTTCTCAAGATTTTTCACCAAGAAGAAGAAGACCTTCCATGTACCATGATCACTCTATTTAAAGAGCCATGTTTGCATGTTCATTCAAATTTGAGTTCACCAAATTTTGACACTCAAAATTCAACTCAAATGTTTGGGATTATGTGGCAAGCATGCATGTTTGAGTTAACCAAATTTTGACACTTAAAATTCGACTCAAACTTGTGGGGTTTATTTGGCAAGCATGCAAGTTTGGTTAAACCAAATTTTGACACCTCAAAATTCCACTAACATGTATTTTTCCATTAAATGGAGTCTAACATTTTGACTTTCTTTATTTTAATTCAACAATTAATTTGAATAATTAATTTCAAATTAAAGTAACATTAAATGATTAATTAAACTATTTAATTAATATTTAATATTAATTCAAATGTCAATCCCAAATAATTCCGACACATATTTAAATAAGATTTCAGATTCTCTCTTTTTGTTTAATTCGTAAATAAAACAGAAATGCGGTTAAATATATCGTATATATGTAGCGCATATTCCCTAATTTGAATTCGAACACTTCGAACTCACTCGTCACACTGTTCTATGGTTTAGTCCGATATGAGCTAGCAGAGGGACCTAATGGACCTATAGATCATGGGCTCCAACGATTCAAGATTAACCGATTAAACTCATTAACCTGGTTAACCAACATTCGTTAACTACTAGGACACTCCACTATAGCCTAGTAGTTGCACTCCCCTCACTATAGATATATTTCTGTCCATCTGATATAACCATGATTAGTAAGTCGATCCTTCACAGGTTGTTCGTAACTAGAGCTGGGTCAATTTACCGTTTTACCCCTGAAGTTACTTCTTGTTCCTTATGTCTCACTGATCCTCTAATAAACAATTGGTTTGTGGTCCAACCAGTAAACCGAATCCCTCTCAGGCCAATGAGAGGGTGGGGCCCCTTGTTCAAGACCTGGAGTCAGTGCTTAAGGGAACTACCTTTCTTCTATCCCTAAAAGTGGGTAGGAGTGAATTCCGTCTTGCACCCCACGTCCCCAGCCATTCACCCAGTCTTACCCCTGAAATGGGAGGCCTGTTGAGTCGGCGAACTAGAGCCACTCTCACCCATGCAAATCTAAGGATAATTCCGAATAAACAGGAGTTCATGGTTAGCTCAGGATTAAAACCGAGTTACCTAGGTTATCGAATGAAAAGAAAATCAGTCTCAACAGTAAACGACTTTATAAAGTGAGAGTGGTTTTCTTCATGGTCCGATCTTATGCAATACTCATTGCATAGGACGCCCCCACTCACATGTCTCCACATGCACAATTTAGTGATCGCATTGTTTATATCATATACAAAAGTGGGCCGCATCCATAGTGTCCCCAGAATAAGGTACTCAGCCTTATCCTTATACTATAGATCATTTTGACTATATACTTGAACTTGATCCACTCTTATGTCTCTACATATAGTTCAAGTAATCATACTATAGCCAGAGTGTTCTTAGTTTATTGGATTTAGATTAATGATCGTAAAGTTCACTTTATTCAATAACAATCTTTACTGAATAAATAACAATAATAACTTTATTGAAAATAGAATATGTTTTTGTTTACAAACTATGAGTTTGACATAAAACCCAACAGTTGTGTTATATCATGTTATATGTTGTGCTATGAGATGTTTATGCCATGTTTATGCCATGTTATGAAACTATGTTAACACGTTCACTTCATGCATGTGAGACATGAGGAAGCCATGCATGTTAAATATGAAAAATATGACATGTATTACGTATGCATGCTTCATAGGCTTGTTATGTCATGAATGAATGGAGGTATCACTAACATCATAAGCTTATGCCTTGATTTCAAGCTATGAAGATCTCATGCATATTTACTTACGTCATATGCATCAGAATTGTGAGATCCCACATCGGTTGGGGAGTAGGACGAAACATTCTTTATAAGGGAAATTTGATTATCATCGGTTCTACAAAGATAATTAGAGGTTCGCCAACTAGTCCTTAATCATAAACCTAATTGATTATCATGGGTCTAGAAAACTATAGAACTGACATATAGGACTTAGCTCTAGAACGTGGAAAATGTTAACCGTTCATATTTAGGAGTGAAAGCTACCTAACCCTGAAATGAATAGGATTAGATGAAGATGTGGCCCAAAATGGGATGACCCACATGGGTCACAGCGTAGACGAAAAGGGCACCATGTGGGTCGGTCAAGGCACAAACCATAAGTATCATCTTTTTGTACCTTACAGGACCTCTTTATAATAATAGGTGTAGAAGATGACGTCCGGAGTGCAATGCTTTTGTCAAAGTAGTTTGGTTCACAAGTGAATATAACAAAAGTAATTTGGTTTTTCAAATCACAATGATTTCTACTACTTTTTCCTTCTACATTCATGAGCCCCCATATATATATATATGTATGTATATATATATATATAAGATTTATGAGCCCATTTCATTGAATGGGAAGATTTAGGGGAAAACAATAGAATCAAAGAGAAAACATAAGGAAAAGAGAAAAAAAAATTGTAATTAATGAATTCAGTTTCGGCATCTTATCATCTCGATATTCTCTTGTAACGTGGTCATGTTACTTACTCATCGCTTCTATGCATTCAGACTATCCCTACAGACTAACACGAGCCATTTTAGCACACTTTATCCTCCCTCACATGCATTCTAAGAAAATTCTCAGGAAGTCACCCAACATAGAATTGCTATAGACAAACTATGTTTAACCATGGAGTTCTTAGGGTTTAAGCCACCAAAAAAAATATACACGTCTTTAAGTTTTTTTTAGTCATCCTATTCTCAAGATCGTTCTCATTCAAATGTGGTCTTGGTTCATTCATGTACCCCTTCTTTACTCGGGTGTCACGTGCCCACCAGTTTCTGCGTTGATTCTTCCCCGAACCATATGTTACTGGGAGAGGTACTGCTCTAATACCATTTATAACAACTCATGTCCTTGATTCAAAATCCAGATTCAACACCGTCATTCTCCTGCATCATCTTCTCTACTCGAGTTTCACATGCCCATCAACTTCTGTTGTTGTGGGCATGTGACACCTGAGTAAATGAGAGATACATGAATAAAGTGAGATCATGTCCAAATGAGAGTGAGTCTAAGGAGAATGACTAGATCACTTAAAAAATTGGAAGTCACTACCTATACCAACCCAATGCACCTTCATGTTTTTGTGGTTCAATCAGAAGAACTCTAAAGTTAAACGTGCTTTATTTAGAATAGTCCTATGTTGAGTTACCTTTTGCGAAGTTTTTCAAGAAGCATGCGAGCTACGACAAACTATGTTTAAAGAACCCGTACTTGTTTGTAGGGATAACCTTCACTCTCAAGACTCCGTGACAGCATAAACCAAAATTAATAATTTACCAAACTTTAAAATATCTAGTAAATTATTGATTTTTTTACCAATTATTAAATTCTAGTTTTGTGTTGGGTAAAACCTAACCTATTAATTTAGGTGAATAAATATTAAAAACATTTACCAAAATTTAACAAAAGGTTCACGTGACAGACACCTGGAAAAAAGCGTGCCCACTTTTCTTTTACGTACTATATTTATTGAACCTTTTGTTATGCATTTAATATTTACCATAATTGCATAGTTATGTACACAAAATAATGCAACATCTATACATCTACCTTAAGGGGAAAAAAATGGTCAATTGACCATTCTTGTGACTCACCATTCTTAATAAAGTCTCTACTTAAATGTTGTAAGTTCCTTAACAAGGTGTACAAAAACGAGGACCGACACGATATTTATTATCGTTGTGTCTACTAATACAAAGTTCAATAATTACGAGCAAAGTTCAAACTATAAATCCTTAAGATATTAATTGATATTTTATTTTTTAGCTATTCTATATTTCACTTTGAAATTTCATATCTGTTGGAGAGAGGAACGAAACATTTTTTATAATGATGTCGAAACCTCTTACTAACAGACTCATTTTAAGACTTGTTCTAATTTAATTTATGTTCCTAAGGTGTTAACAAAAAAAAAACAAAAAAAAAAGCTTTTAAGATTGAATCATGATAATTAATATTATCCCCACCTAGAAGTAAATAAATGAAAATGAAGTTTAAAGGAAAAATGGGTACATTAATTGGGTGTTATGTATATAATAAAGTGCTATGCCTTTGTGTGACAACCATAAAATTTATTATTTGACATCTAACTTCCAAAGGTTTATGGCCACGTGTACTTTTTTAAGACTAAAAAGGTCTATTATGACATTATACTAGTTACGAGTAGAGAATATTCAAAGTTTTGATATTCCGAATTTGAGAATAATCATTCTTCATTCATCTTTTTTTTTTAACCGTTCATATTTAATAATGGAATATAACGTTATTTTTTTTTTTATCAAAATATAATTTAACTAGTTAAGAAATATATGTTATTACAGTATCAAATATTCAAATATTATACAAATGAGATCAAACTATAAAAATTAAAAAAAAAAAAATCAAAGAAAATATTGGGAAAAAAGAAGAAAGAGGGAAAGTGTAAGATTTATCTGTAAGATTTAAGAAGAGCGCCACAAGTGGAACAAATGATGGCCTTCCAGAAGGTGGAGTGGATGGGAATCCGGCAAAATGTGGTGGAGGTTTCCATTTCCGCCACCCGAGCTCCCCGTCCGCAGCGGGAGCACGTTCCAGCCACCGGCTTCGTCCGCCGTACCTTCCTCCTTTGGTCGATCAGAAAACAGAAGCAAACCATTCCCGCCGGCGACCTCTGTGTGTGTGTCTCTCTGTCGTGGATGGAAACTGTATTTTGGGTGTGTCTCTCTCTGAAGTTTGTTTATATACACAATTCTCACGGCTCATTATTTATTCTCAACAATACCCATTCTACCCCTCCTTTACTTATTACTATATTTCCATTGCTCATTCAATTTTTCCATTTATTGTCAATTTCATCTTCAATGTACCTTTTTCATAAAATATCAAAGTAAGAATTTCAACTTTCACAGGAGGAGGTTTATGAAACATGAAAACATGAAAGCTCATTAAATTTGGTGTGTCTATTCGAGAAGGATTGAAAATGACTCAAAATGTACTATAAGGGGAGACATGATATCATCTTTCCACCACCTTTGACATTTTTGGCTCAAGCGAGCTACCCTTGTGGCACGTGCATGTGTCACAATGAGGGCGGCCATTCTAAAAAGTGTGTCTCGGGCGACTTCCTTTGAAATGATTTTTTCAAAGACAGTATCAGACAACATAGGTGTGTCGATATTGTGCCTCAGCTTGGTGTTGGAGGTTGCATTATACACTGACTATCCAAAACATATGTCATAAATGGTTTAGCATGAGCATAGGAGAGTGCAGTGTCTGAGAGAACTCAAATAGATGGATGTTTGGGATGCCCCAATAAGATGGTCGACATATGAGTCAGTTTCCAATAGATGTGTTAAAGTAAGCCAAGATGGTCAAGTTGTCCTGAGACATGGGATGACATCATGATGCATGAGTCGTATTGTTTGGAACCGAGATGACAATGAGATGTGACGTTGCATTGAAAGACCTGGAACCGAGATGACAATGAGATGTGACATTGCATTGAAAGACCTTGACCTCGAATAGAGATAAGGTTTTTTAAGGAAAGCCATGTTTCATATATAAAATTTATGAAATTAATTGAAGTAATGGAATATGTTATTTTCAGTTGGTTAACATTTAATTCCTACTTCCTACTACTTGATTAAACAATTTACCTAAATGCCTCTTGGACCACAACACTTATGATTAGATAAGAAAAACTTAATCTAAATTTTCGAATAAGAATATTTTATTTTTTAATATATGTATATATTGTTAGATGAAAGTCCCGCTAAATTCAGGAATGATCATGGATTTATAATTAAAAAAATACTATCTCCAATGGAATGAGATCTTTTGGGGAAGCCCGAAGCAAAGCAATGAGAGCTTATACTCAAAGTGGACAATATCATACTATTGTAAAGAGTCGTGTTCAACTAACATGGTATCAGAGCCATGTCAATAGAATCCTCAAATGTCGAACAAAAATATTGTGAGTCTCAAAGACATAGTAAAAAATGACTAAGACTCCAAAAGAAAAGGAGTTGAGCCTCGATTAAGTGGAGGTGTTGGATGAACATTGGCTTAAATTTTTGCACATTCAATAAGATTAATTATCAACCAACTTGAAGGTTGACCCCAAGTAAGTATGAGTATACAAATTGTGTTGGGAATTTGAAAAAATCTTAATCCTTAAGTCATTCACTTTATTTCTTACTCGAAGTTGATTAGACCCAATGCTCCGTGGGGTAGGGCGAGGACACACATTAGTTTCTTCTTTATGCCATTAATGTGTTTACTATTTCGAAAGTTAATTCATTCATTTGATTTCATTACATCATTACCAAAAGCTTTCTAGCTAGATGCTGTGCAATGAGTGATCACATTCTTAACAGATCTACACTCATTGTAAAAGATACGACTCTGGAAGAGGCATGGAGTGAAAGAAAGCCATCAGTCGAACACTTTAGGATTTTTGGATGTATCAGATATGTTCATATCCCTGAGGTTAAAAGAAACAATCTTGATGACAAAAGCGTGAAGTGTGTTCTGTTAGGTTTCAGCAGTGAATCCAAGGCCTTTAAGATGTTCGATGCAGTGGAGAAAAAAGTTCACATCAACCGAGATGTGATATTTGAGGAAGATAAGAAGTGAAATTGGGAAGATGTGCAAAGGAAGTGGAAGAAGCAGAAGAATACACTGATGATGTTCCTTCACCAAACGATCCACCAACCGGAAAAACAACAACAATAACGGGCAGGGTGAGAAAACCACCAATCTGGTTTGCAGATTATATCACAGGAGAAGGGCTATCAGATACAGAGGAAGAAGCAAACATGGCTAGAGTCGAGATTGAAACTCTAGCTTTCATGGCCATATCAAATCCGACCAGTTTTCAAGAAGCTGTAGGACATCAGAAATGGAAACAAGCGATGGATGCTGAGATACAGTCCATCGAACGGAACCACACGTGGTCGCTGACTGCACTTCCTGTTGGAACCAAGGGTATTGGGGTTAAGTGGATTTACAAGACCAAACTAAATGAACTTGGAGAGGTAGACAAGTTCAAAGCTCGGCTGGTTGTAAAAGGGTATGCTCAAGAGTATGGAGTAGATTACACAGAGGTATTCGCACCAATGGCTTGAATGGATACAGTGAAGATGATCATTGCTGTAGCAGCACAAAAAGGATGGGGAATCTATCAGCTCGATGTCAAATCTACTTTTCTACATGGTGAGTTGAATGAAGATGTATTTGTTGAACAACCACAAGGTTATGAAGTAGCAGGGAAGAAGGACATGGTTTATAAGCTGCATAAGGCTCTTTACGAACTAAAACAAGTGCCTAGAGCTTGGTTCAGTCGCATTGAGGCTTATATCGTCAAGGAAGGTTTTATTAGCAGCTCTAGTGAACAAACATTATTCATCAAACAAAAGGGATGTAAAATTCTAATTGTGAGCATTTATATTGATGATCTATTGTTCACTAGTAATGATGAGGAGTTGTTGAATGAGTTTAAGCTCTTCATGATGGATGAATTCGACATGCTGATTTGGGGAAGATGAGATATTTTCTTGGCATTGAAGTGATGTAGAAGGCTGATGGCATGTTTATATGTCAAAGAAAATATGCTGCTGAGTTGATCGAGAGGTTTGGGATGCAAAATTACAACTCCGTTTGCAATCCGATAGTCCCTGGACAGCAGGTTGGCCAAGATGAAGCTGGTATAAAGGTCGATTCAACGCTATATAAGCAAATGGTGGGCAGCTAATGTATCTCACAGCCACACGACCTAACTTGATGTTTATGGTAAGTCTTATTAGTCGTTTTATGGCAAATCTTACTGAGTTGCACTTTGCTACTGCAAAAATAATCATGAGATACTTGAAGGGAACTCTGGAATTTGGGATATGGTATCAACGTGAAGGGAAGAGTGAACTCTTAGGCTACACCGACAGTAACTATGCGGGAGATGTGGATGACAGTAGAAGCACTTCTGACTATGTTTTCTTAATGAGTGGAGGAGCTGTGGCATGGCCTCAAGGAAGCAACCAATCGTCACCTTGTCAACTACTGAAGTAGAGTATGTAGCAACAGCTACATATGCCTGTCAAGCCATTTGAATGAAAAGGATATTGAAAGAAATCAGGCATGAACAAGATGACGAGATGGCTCTGATTTGTGACAACATGTCCACTATCAAGTTGTCAAAAAATGCAATCATGCATGGAAAGTTTCACATAAGGGTTCGATACTATTTTCTTAGAGAATTGACAAAGGAAGATGCAGTTAAATTGGTCTATTGCAGCACTGAGGAGCAATTGGCCGACATAATGACAAAGCCTTTGAAGATGGCATCATTTCAAAGGATCAGAGAAGCGTTTAGGATGAGTGTTATGAACTAAACTCTTGATCAAGTTCAGTTCAAGGGAGGAAGTGTTGAGTTAGTTTTAGATTATTTCAATAAAGATCTATTCTCTAGGTTTAGAACAGGTCTAGCTATTTTCTTGTTCTTAGTGGAGCTAGTTGAGTGGTGTCCTGTATTTCCGTTTTTTCTGTAGTTTTATGTATTTCCTCTGAAAAGACATTGAAATCTATGAATAAAGATAGATCATTCTGGTGCATTTGCCAATTCTCTGAAACTTACGCTATCGATTATTGAAGGAGTGTTTTATTCTCAAACCATTATTTTTGATGACCCACACTTATGATTAACATAAATGTGATTGTTTTCTAAAATATGATAAAAAAAAAAACGTTGAAATATCAAACTCTGGTTTAAACCATTAATTTGGTAGACAAAGTTGGTAAAAGTTTGGTAAAAATTAAAGGTTTTTTTTTTTTCTTTTGCATTTAATGAACTAGGGGCATAAAAATAATTTTACCTTGTTACATCATAACTATCTGGTGGGGATAGACACAAGACAAGCTGATCTCCTTTGCCTTGGCAAAGCTCATACACCCTTGCCAAACCTAGAAATTCCAAAATTAGCCGTCAAAATATTCAGTCTCATTTTCTATATATAAAAGAGTTAAAGTATAAATAAAGATAGGTCGAGGAGAGCCTTTATTCCAACCACGATGGGATTGAGCCAATATTTTCAAATTTCCAATACGACGAGAAGCAAGCCGAAAGCTGTTAGCAAGTAGGCGTTGCGCCGTATTGTTAAAGAGGCTCAAAGGAAGGCAGTTGATGAGAAAGCATAATCAGGTGAAAAAGGATGGAAAAGGCCCCCAACTAACATAGGGCCACTTACCTTACTAGATAGGGCTCCTTCCCAAGAAGAAGAAGAAAAAAAAAAAAAAATCCTTCAAGAGTTCATTCTTTGAAATTTCTCCTAAAAAATCTTGTTACTTTAAAAAATTTAGATCATTTGATTGGGTGTACTTTATTTTTAAATTACTTATGGACTCTTAAAATTTGAAGAACAACCACTCGAAGAAATTTGTTTCAATAAGATGAATTCAGCTAAAGTCGGAGTGAAACTCGTGCGGGTAATTTTCTAGTAAGAAAACATTACCACTCTAATAGACTCGTGACTTCACAAGTTTTATAATGTATTTTATATATTATATTTAGTTTGGGTTAACTCGAGGTTTTTATTCAGTGAACCCGAAATCGAACCCAATCATTTCGGGTTCAAGAAAAATAACCCAATCCAATCCCTATAATTCGGGTTGGGTTGGTCCGAGTTGTCGGGTTGGATATACACCCCTACCCAAGATTTGATGTTCGTATTCTTTTGGACATACACAGAAGCGCATAGCCGTGTACCAACACACCAAATTTGGCTTGAATGAGACATATATATGTCAACTATATATCCAAACTCACTCAATGTTACAATGTCAGATCTCTGTGTATGATCTCTAAAGTCGAATGATTCTAAGTGATTTTTTAGAACTATTATATTCCAATTACCGTTCAATCATGTTTAATGTACGTTTTAGTTATGCTTTAGATTTTGTTGAGTTCTTACGCTAAATGATGGATGAAATTTAACCATCGTGAGCTTTTATTATGAATTTCATTTACTTGTACACTCGAGCAAAAGACTTTTAAGTTCACATTCCAACGTTTTGAGAATTTTTTCAATGTTCTAATCATTAAGTTAGAAAGCAATTGTTGTTGTGGTCCTAGGTCCTCTTAGATACTTGGAAAATTGGATTAATCTTTGTGAGCTTACATGATGAGAGAGGTCATACAAGTTCTTGTGGGANTACGAGAATAACTACCAACTTATGACTTGGAGTTGGTGTAGTGGTCTTTGACCGGAAGATCTAGAGGCATTACTTGCATGGAGAGAAGATATAGATCTACACACATCACAAGNAGAGCTCAGAAGTTGAACCACTTTGTAGGCGCATGCTTGAGAATTTGATTTGTATGAAGAACAAGGGAGTCGAACATAAATAAACGGAGACTACATTCGAATGAAAGTGATCCTGAAGATGTGATAACTAAGAAACACTAAAAAAATAAAAAAATGAAATTTAATATATATACGAATAAGGTGTACCCACCACTAGGGTTCAGGGCAAGATAAGTTTGCTTGGCTTGAAACGTACAATTTTAATAACCAAAATTAAAATGTAGACTAAAAGGAATTTGGATTAAATTAATATTAATATATACAAGAGAATTAAGAAAATTCTACCGTCGCCGCCATGTGGTATCAAATTTTTTACTCCAAGAGATGACTGAATAGTAAGAAAGTTTTCAAAATGACGTGTGAGATCCCACATCGGTCGGGGAGGAGAACGGAACATTCTTTATAAGGGGTGTGGAAACCTATTCTTAGCAGACACGTTTTAAAAACCTTGAGGGGAAACTCGAAAGAGAAAGCCGAAGGAGGACAATATCTACTGTTGGTGGCCTTGGGCTGTTACATGCGAGTTCTGGCTCCAAAAGGTAATTTCATTGAGCCCCATGGTGTCGAAAGAAGGAATAGTAGTGGACCTGACTANCCTCAAAATTAATGTAACATCTGAGCATTTCACAACGAAAGTAGGAAGATGTGGTCATGGACTTTATCTTCGGGTTTCCAAAGATAAGAAAATGCTTCACGTTAATCTTGGTCATCATTGATAGGCTACAAAATCGGCACACTTCATCTTAAGAAAGACTANGACTGGTAACGACGCCAATGCTTACTATATCGGATGGGACTGGGAACTTCATTATACATATTGGTGCGTCGGGGAAGGGACTAGAATGCGTACCAATGTAGAATGAGATAGTGTTTGCCTATGCCTCCCAATAGTTGAAAGAATACGAGAATAACTACCAACTTATGACTTGGAGTTGGTGTAGTGGTCTTTGACCGGAAGATCTAGAGGCATTACTTGCATGGAGAGAAGATATAGATCTACACACATCACAAGATCCTCAAGTATTTGATCACGAATAAAGAGTTGAACATGAGGTACATGAGGTGGTTGAAGTTCTCTACCACCTAAGTACGACGAATGTAGCCACCAATGCCCGAGTAGGAAATGGCCCACGTCGACACTAACACGAGGCAAGTTGAGATATAGGCTAACAAGGAGAGGGTCGAGATAGAAGTGATGGTCAAAGGAGGAGCAACAAGGTTGGCCCATTTGACCATCCAACTGACTCTCAGGCAACAAATCATAGCAACATAGGAAGAGGATCCTGGGCGAAGTTTATGATTCGCTCACACATGAGAGTTTTCATTGACCTCATATGACAGTCTTCTTTAGAATGTCGGGTTATGTGTTCTAGTCGACGATAAACTGAAAGGGGTGTTGTAATCAGAGCCTCACAACTTGTTGTACACGATGCATCCAAGAAGTACCAAGATGTATCAGGATCTGAAGACCTACTACTAGTCGTACGATATGATGAGGGACGTAGCAGAATACATGAATAAGTGTTCGTTCAGTCAACAAGTTAAATCACCAATACATAAACCCTCAAAATTAATGTAACATCTGAGCATTTCACAACGAAAGTAGGAAGATGTGGTCATGGACTTTATCTTCGGGTTTCCAAAGATAAGAAAATGCTTCACGTTAATCTTGGTCATCATTGATAGGCTACAAAATCGGCACACTTCATCTTAAGAAAGACTACCTATTTGATAGATAAGTGGGGGCAATTGTACCTAGAGGAGATAATCAAGTTACACGGTGAGCCAGTGTTTATAGTATCAGACTAAGATACCCATTTCACGTTGAAATTATAGAAAAGTTTATAAAAGGCATTGGGTACTTAATGAAGATTTAGCACAGCCTTTCACTTTCAAAGTGATGGAGAGACATAAAGTTGTAAAGGATCCGAACAAAAGGCATATCGAATTAGCTACAAAAACAATTTTCACCCATGCAAATCAAAGGACAAGCCCTTACAAGAGACGCCGTCATAGACTATGAGCCTCTAGTCTTACAAAAAAAGACTTGAGCAATGAAGAGCAAAGTGATAAGCCCTTACAAGAGACGCAGTCATAGACTATGAGCCTCTAGTCTTACAAAAAAGACTTGAGCAATGAAGAGCAAAATGATAAGTATCATGGTGTTCCAAATGTTCTAACTAAATCTATTACGCGATCCAAGGCCAAAAAGATTCAACAAACATTCATTCTTCATCTACAAAATTGGATAGGCTCGGTTCAACCTTCATTTCATTTGTTACAAGCTAACCCAATTGAGGAAAAAGCCTTTAGAGCTTCATAAGTGAATATTTGCACGGTTGAAGTGGAGGATGGGATTGCTATATATATAACACTTCATTGATAATTTTTTTGAAAACCTTATTTTATTATTTTAATTCTATAAGTTCTTGTAGTGGGTAAAAGGGTGGGAAGTTACTTGTCAAAATGCCCTAACTTCTTTTTTACTCGACATGTGGAGGGCAGCGGGGGAGTAACTTAACAATCATGGCCACTAACTTATTTTAGTGAACATTTAAAAGTACGAGTTCTTGTGTGTGACTATAAATACCCACAAATTAGTACGTAAGAAAAGCATATTTTTAATTAATGAAATTGAGTTCTCAAGTTGAGACTTTCATCCTTAGAAATTGAGCATCATTTCTATCATTTCTAAGTTTGAAGTAATTCTTGTGGTATATTGCTAGCCATTCAATCAAGCATTGATCAAGTTCGATCATGGAACGACTCAATTTAGAACAAGATTTCAAATCTTTCAAATCTTACTTCTATTTCTTTGATCTTAAATGTAATCTAGTTCTAGCATTTTTTTGTTGGTTTATCCAAATTTTGTATCCGAACCGTGAAGAAACAGCTGCCGAAATGGATTTGCTAGACCCACGATTATCAGTGTGAGTCTTTTCATGGATTTGTAAGTTACCTCTGTTGGATGATGAAAGTCCCACATAGGCTCATTTAGGGAATGATTATGGGTTTATAATCAAAGAATACTATGATCTTCTGGGAAGCCCAAAGAAAAGCTATGAGATCTTATGCTTAAAGCGGACAATATCATATCATTGTAGAGAGTTGTGTTCGTCTAACAACCCCATGTGAACTTTAGATTAAGACGACCTTACATATGTATGAAAATATGTTATTAAATTTTAGAACTGAAATAAGTTGATTTGATTGAAAATAAGCAGTTAAACTGTTATGATGCTCGATTTTTATGATAATGATAGAATGAACTCATAATTATACAAAAGTGAAAGTATGACTAGATAACATGTTTAGATCACTATACTATGTCCTTTATGATGATATGATCATGCATGTATGTTGATGTTGTTGTGGGGGGACTATTAGGAATTTGCCAACTAACCCCTAGTCATAAACATGACTCGACTGTCGGAGTTTTATATAACATTTTATTATGTTATTAGCGGGTAGAACTAGGATTGAGCTCTAAAATGTATGAACCTTGTGAGATAAACCTAACGAGCATCTTGTGGGTGTGGTTAGTGGGTCTCTAACCACTCCTTAATCATGATTGAATAAGGACCAAATAGGTAGATGAGTGTTCGCAACATTGAGGGTCGCAACCTCCTTTTATGATTATAATATTATGAAGCCTATTAGGGAGATAACAACTAAAACCCTACTAGAAAATATGAGATCATTGTCAATGAAGGTATGATGAGAATTGTGGGTTGGAATTGACCTCGGAGTCGTGTCTCAAAGATCTATGAGATATTGGTCTATGAATATGATGATAATGATATAAGGGACTAGCAGAACATCTAACTAAGATAACTTAAAACCTTAGAACCATCTAACCAAGATAACTACCTTAGAGTAGCAAGAACGAACTCTTGGAAATGATGGCTCATACACGGCTAAGAAAGAGAATTTATGACTTTCGCATCATGATCCTAAGTCGAGCTTAGTCGGTGCTTGAGTCTCTTGAAGCGAGTTTTACTAGAATTTTATTTTATGATTTGCTCTCTCCATTGCCATACACTAAATGATATAGCACAACTTGTAGTTAACATGATGCCATATATAAACCCTACCCAAATCACTTCAAACTAATATTTACAAACAACATAAGCAAAGCAAGAACCTGAACCTAACTCTCTGTAACATATTGGCTATCAGTTTCATCGTCTCAGGCCTCGACGATCTAGCTAAAAGACTGGACATTCTTTAACGACGATCCCGGGAGCGGTTGGACACTTAGCCAAAGGACAGTGATCGGGTTGTGATCCCCACCACTTCAAGCTATGGCCCCCATTCTGCAGCACAATGAAAAGCAGCACGCCCATGAACGCTGTCCCTGCATCGAGCGAGGCCGAGAGGACGTAGTTGTACTTCTGCCACCATCGCTTATGGTATCGGAAGACGAAGTAGTTGAAGATGGTACCAGTGATGAGCCAGCTAGCTATGTTTGTAGGAGTTGCTGGTGGCATCCCTGCAAAGCCATAGGATATAACTGGTATGTTTATCAGTGCAATCCATTTCTTTTCAGGGAAAGCTTTACTCAATGCCCAAATAGGAACTGGAAGAACAGCTCCAATCAGGAATAGCCACACCAAGTTTCGATACAACCCGCCCGGTCCAAACAATCGCCTCGGTCCTATTAGTCCCCAGATAACAGATGCATCAAACGTCACTCGGTATTTCGGACACGTCCATGGACTATCAGGTTGGAGAGCCTCAGTATCACAGATGTTCTCTATATTGTCTAACATCCACCAAGCAACGGTGAGGTTAATCGTCCCGGCAACGAGTGTCCCGACTAACTGAGAAAACACGAATCAGTCAAGATCATAAACTCTCAAAAGAAACATTGAAGTTTGCTAAAAGATCACCTGGGCAGTGTACATGCATCTTGGGGGGATTTTCATGTAATGGCCAAGTTTAAGATCAGATAAGAAAGAAAGAGCATGAACGGTACTGATTCTTCCATAGATCTTGAAAAGAAGATTTGCTATTGGTTTTCCAGGGAGAATATAACCAATGATGAGCTGTGCTATGATATCATATCCAGGTTGCTGCATAACATTCCATATGGATTTATAAGTCGTTTGTGTTAGAACGTAAACAAAGTCGAGCTCGTGCTACTACTACTAATTCCCGTTCGATTACCTGGTTGGTTGTTGCTTGAATGACCCCGATTGGGAGGGTGACAATCCAAGCCATAGCGAAGGCGAATAGCATACCCCACCACGGCAGCTGCACGACGTCCTTCCACACAATCGACATCAGAAGAGATATCACAGTGCTACCAAATAATAGGACCAAGAACCACCATTCTGGCACTTGTTTGTAGTATTGCATCAGCTTGGCATGGATGTCCAGTCTTGCATTCTTGATTGCTGCCCTGCTCTGCTCCCATATGTCCCTAAAACATTGAAAGTGCACAGTCTTAAACTTGGTTTATAACTATAGTGATATATGTATTCGATCTCTAGTCTCTAAACTTAATCGTGATTAAACACGACTTAATGTGTGAACAAACATGGGTTGATTGCATACCGGCCATGAAACAACGCGACATGTGTAAGAGTAGCAGTAAACCTGGCAAAGCCAGATCCAATGGAGAGGGCAAACAAGGGGCTAAGATAGAGCTTCCCGTAGTTATTATAAGCAGCAACATTGAGCTCAAAATCGGGAGTCAAAACCTTGGTAGTATCATATTTCTGGCCTGTTCTGGTGAAGAGCTTATTAGAGAAAATGGGGAATTTGCGGGCATCGAAGGTGTTGAACTTCCAGTAGCAAAGAGGGAGGATGACATAAATGAACATAACAAACCCAACACCCACGTTTAGAATTGAGGACCACGGCGACACCAGTGGGCTTCCATGGTAGGCCGAAATCCCAGCCCAATCAAAGCTGAAAGCACCGAGCCCAAGTCCACTTTGGCTCGACCCAATTTGCTGAGCCGTGATGCTGCGAGGCCAAACCCAACAAACCCACGAGAAGAATGATAAGATTTGTAACAAGTAACCCGGAAAAACGTAGTACACAAAGCTTGCTCCCATCAAGATTAGGAAGAATTTCATCCTCGTCATCCCTTTTGATCTGTCCTCCGTCTCATGAAGGGCTCTAAAACAGGGCAAAGAAAACAGAACAAGGCAAAGAAAACAGAGCATGTCAGAGTTAAAAGCTGCTAAGCCTCTGAGCTCCAAATCTGGAAAAGGGATTAAGAAACGGTACCTAAACAGAGAAACCTGTGCCAGATTTGCAGGCCACCACATTTCAACAGGATCTACTAGGTACCTTCTCAGCATTCCAGCCCATCCATATCCCAAAACCTGAAGAACAGCCAAAGAGAAAAATATTCAAAACAGGGAAATGTAAGAAAAGGGTCTACATCTTATCAATCTGTATGTTTTAGAAAATGGGTGTTCATTATTTTTGAGTTAAATCGATATTCAAAAGACAAAACTTTTGAATTAGCCCTTTTTCATTCATAAAGATGCAAACCTGGGTAGTTAAGACGATGAGAAGGGCTAAGAAGAAATTCAAGCCCTGTTTATAATAAGCTTTCATGACAGTAATGGCGCCGATGGAATAGGCGTCACCGCCGCCATAGGAGATGCCACAGTTAGCAAAAATGGTGATAATAACATGCTCCTTCATATTGAAAGGGCCAGGATTGAGACTAAACTTCCATCGAAAGAAATGGAAGTCCCTGTTTGGGAGAGTGGAGGCCATGAAGCGGCCAATTGGGAGAACAGCGATCTGCATAAGAATGGCGGAGATGGCGAGTGGCTGAGAACGGTAAGTGAAGAAAGTGTTGAGGAAAATGAGAAGGCAACAAGAAACGAGACCAAGAACCCATGATCGAAAAGTCATCACAGGAAGAGTCGGGTCGTCAGTTTCCGGCACCACCAGAGCCACCTCCTCCACCGAGCACCGTTCCTCATAAGGCAGTTCGACGCCGCCATTGGACATACCGGCGGCGGCGGAGGAATCTGGGTGGGGCGTGGTTTCCGAGGAGATTGAGAAGGCGTTAATGGGGGAAAACAGAGAGAAACAGAGGAGGAAGAGAGAGAAAGGGAATTGAAGGAGGAAGAAGAAGAAGAGAGACTAGAAAGTCAAAGGGCTGATTCAAAAATGTCAGCGATATGTTCAATATTTATAGTTACTTTTCAATTTTTTTTTTTTTTTACATTTTTCTTTTAATTGATATTTATGGATTTTTACTGAGTGATTAGGTTCCAACAATAATCTATAAATAGAGATTATTAAGGTGACAAAAACAAACACAAAATACTTTAGAAAGTGGTAATATCCTTAAACTTTAAAATTTTCATTAGGTTACTAAATAAACAGGAACGTTGGCAGTATAAGAATTTTTATAAGTTCTTTTAAACAGAGAATATAATAATACACAAATGCTATTTTTACTATTTTCAAGTCTATTTTATAAACATAGCATACATAATTTTATATGACCTCACATTAAAACTTTTGACGTTCTATGTGAGGCGTTTCAAGAGTTATCATCTTCATATTATAATCGTAATAACTTAGTGTATAAATATAACCCAAAAAGTAAAATTTAAAATACTCCTAAAATAAAATATATTGCATCTGGTGGATTAAAAAAATATATTCAACACAAAATTAAAATTTAATTCCACATTGAGGCCCTATCTTCAACTCTAACGAACTTTACTTAAAAAAATTCAAAATAATACTCCTCCAAATTATTATTATTATTATTATTATTATATATAATATATATATATGGTTTTTAGCCGTTAATATAAAATGATAGCTTTCTAGGCTAAAGTGTTTGAGGGTCATCTAGAATGTTTAGAATTACGAGACATGTCTCATCTTCTCTAGAGCAAGTGAGAGAACATGTTGGGCATACTAGAGTATGCCCTAAGACATGTCTCACCAGGTTTAGTGCAAGTGGGAGATTGTTGAGATTTATGCCCTAGAGCGTCCTAATTAATTATTAGTTTTTAACAATCATTTTTAATTATTATCTATGGTATGAAAATTCAAGATTATTAATGTAATCTTGAACAATATGTGGTTGATATATAAGAAGATGTGTTCAAATAATAACATAAAGAATCTAGTATATGGATAAGGTTGGGTGCCTTATCCTGGTAAGGCTATTGATACGACCCACTTTATAATCGTTACCAATGATTTGATCTAAATCGTTCATGTGGAGACATGTTAGTGGAAGTATCCTATACAAGAAGTTTGTATAAGACTGGACCAAGAAATATTTAATCTCTATTTATAATTTGTTAATTGAGAAGATTAATATTTCACATGATGATCATATGCGACTCGATCTTAATCCTATGTGAGTTATGAACTCCTTCACATGAGGATTTGTCCTTTAATTTACATGGGTGAGAATGACGATCTTAATCCTATGTGAGTTATGAACTCCTTCACATGAGGATTTGTCCTTTAATTTACATGGGTGAGAATGACTCTTTAGCCGATTCAATATGCCTACCATTCTGGGACTTGACCAAATAGGGAGTTGGGAACACTCCTTTCTATATGAGGAAAGTAGATGAGTTGTTCTCTTAAGTACCGATTTCGGGACTTGAACAATGGAGACCCCACCCTCTCATTGGCCCGAGAGGAACTTAATTTATGATTAAATCATTATCAAATTGTTCATAAGAGCATTAGAGATACTTAAGGTGAAAGATGTAATTACAGTGAATGATCGACTTACTTGTAATCTCTCTTCAGGGCTCAAGTTGGTTCTTGCAAACTAACCCCTTCATTCTACAACCTTTAATATCTTAAAGCATAAGCTTCAACTATAATCTAGACAAGATAAAAAGTGTAGCTTGTACCTTTTAGCCAATCCAGGGTGGTTCTTTTCTTCAACTCACTCAACCCCACAGCAGTTTTTTCTGGAAGAATTGATGGTGAATGAACTTAAAAGAAGCTTTTCTGCAGCTTCTGATCGTTGGCACCATGGACAAGGCTTGAAGAGCCAATGGGAGTGTACAAGATTCTATATATTTCACTATATTTATACAGTTGATGGAAAGCTATCAAACGCAAAAAGAAAACGTGTAAAGTGTTCATCTACAATAATGTTCAGAGCTTTCTACACAATGTACAACAATCAAGATTTGCAGCTCGAATCATGTTTAAACGTGTAATACATTGTACCGTTTCTGATCGCAGACGCTCGGAGTAAATCTCTCTCTTAAGATTCTCAGAGTTGAAGTGAACAACACATATTTCATGGTTTTTCCTGTCAGCTTAGCCCTGATAAAACCAAAGAAAAGTACAACGGAAATGGTTAGTCCAGTCAGGGATAATAGATAAAATGGTCGATCAAGAGTTCTAAGACCAAAATACCTGAGTTGAATCTGTCGAAAGAGAATCCGAACCGGAATCTGTAGCTACCTCAGAGATTCTAGCCTCCGATTTCTCGTTCGAATAACTATCAATCAGATAAGTTGGCAAAGGTTAGGAGACAACTAGCTCACAGGAAAGTATGTTGCTCAACACCATTTCACTTGCATTATGCTCACTCCTAAAGAGATATATCAAAACATAACATAAAATGACTAACTGAATGATATTACTATATGCTTACGTGGAGAGTATGGTCACCCAGATAAGCTCCACACAATCAACCCAGAGGAGTCTTTGTTCTACAGGAACAACACCGTATGTGATAAGATGAGCAAATGGCCAAAGTTTCCAACCCGCCTGGATAAAACAAAAATCCAAAATTAAACTCAGAGAATAAAAGAACGTTCATTCAAACCAACATCAAATTCAATTGAAAAGCACTGATAGTCTTCAAACTTCTGGTAATGAGATTTTCATAGTTGCTATGGTGTGAATAAAAGTTAGATTCAATCTCTCATGATATTGATTGTTTCTTCGTATGTATGAAAAACTGAATTCACAATTAAATCAAGGGTCAACCATAGGGGAAAGGTGACCAAAAAACTAGTGTGCATATGTTAAACTTAACTACATACGAAAGAACCAAGAACGAGAAAGTTCAGAAGACGAAAAATGTACAACGAGAAATGAATCACATTGATAAGGGATAGTTTAAAGCAGAAAATGACTTCCCAACAATAGTTAGAACAAGAAACAGGAACCCAATGTGCTGTCTTATTTCAACTAACTCATAGAAGTGTGAAGATTCAAGAAAAGAATAGAATCTCTTACGGTAAGCATAGGCCAAAACGTCGCCCTTAGTTCATTAAATATAGAAACTGGGGACTCGAGCCGTAGGAATCCTAATACCACAAAATAAATGCTGTTCCAAACTGCTGACCATGCCGTTTGATCGAATGCTACTTTAGCAGGAACTACCCACCAATCTTGAAAAGGAAAAAGACCCTGGAAAACACAACACAGATGATTTCTTCTTAAACGGGAAGTAATGAGACTGAAAAACTTTTCTACAACTCAAACAAATTGAAGTTCATGTTAAGGTAAGGAAACATCTTGAAATCAAAACACAAGGAATAAAATTCAGAAGGCGTACATACCTCACAAAAATGATAGTAGTAGTGGGAAAGGGAACCATGTAGAGAAAAGCCAACAAGGCCTGATCTGAACATGCGTGTACGATCAAATTCGAATAGAGGTTTTCCTTCGACACACTATGAGAAGAAACTTAAAAATGAGAAAAATCATTTACATGGGCATACAAAGAGAAGATTTTATGGGATGCAAAAATTTGATGGTATGAATGAGTTTACCTGGGCAATCCAATCTCCAAGAGAGTACACCACTCCACTAATCACCATTTTAGCGAGAACTGGGTGTGTCTTAAGAGCTTCCTCATAAGCACTCCAGTTGTGTTGAGGGGCATATCTCAATATTTCAAAAAGTGTCCATCCCTAGAGGTTGGAAGGAAAAAGAATTAGAATGGTGTATAGAGATGACATGTTTGAGGCGCGAGTTACTCTAAGATTACACATCAACGCACTTATTTAGACCATTGTCCAAGTGCTGAACTTCTTGAGTGACTAAAAACACTCGGATTGTGTTTTTAGCCTCTTCACGAATAGCTCGAATTACTGGGGTTTGGGGAATTATTAGGATCACTGTTGTATAGCATGGACCATGAAATGCGGGAGCTCAATCTTTAAGGATTTTGAGATATAGAACGTGTTAGGGAGTGCTTGCGAGTGCTTTTGGGTGCTTCCTGGTGATTGATCCAAAAAAAAAAAAAAAAATGTGACTCTATAACTTCTTTTCTACAGCAATTTAAGTTGCATTTCTTCTTCCCAAATCATGAAACTCTTTACAGCTTTTCCATTCTTTTGTGGAAGCAGAAAAGGTTCAACTTATTCCTGGCTTTCAGTAAAGCAAACTTAGTATAGATGTCATATAACCACCACATAACTTTCCGTTCATCCAGAACTATGTGTAGTTGTTGTTAGGAATCATGACCCTCCACGATGATATGATATTGTCCACCTTGAGCATAAACTCTCATGGCTTTACTTTTGGTTTCCTCAAGAGGCCTCATACCAATGGAGATAGTATTCTTAGATTATAAGCTCATGATCTTCCTCTTAATTAGCCAATGTAGGACTCCCCACTAACAATCCTCCCCTCAAACAAAGTATACCATACAGCCTCCCCTAGGGTCAATGTAGCCTTCGAACACTCCCCTTAATCGAGGCTCAACTCCTTTCTTTCTCTAGAGCCCTCAAACAAAGTATACCATTTGTTCGACACATGATTCACTTTTTAACTACACTTTCGAGACTAGCAATTTCTTTGTTTCATACTTGAGGATTCTATTGACATGGCAAGGCTAAATTAAAGGTATGGCTCTAATATCATGTTAGGAATCATGACTCTCCACGATGATACGATATTGTCCACTTTGAGCCTAAGCTCTTGGTGAACTAATACAAATAGCATAGTTTATGTCTTTTATTTATCAATCTGAGAGTGACAGTATATTCAAGTTAGCGATTAACTTCTTCAAAGTAGTTCCCCAACTATTCAATTTGAACCAACCAACATTCTATCCCAAGTAAACACAGAAAACTATTGAATTGAAGCAATTGAACAGTATGACTCACATGCCAATAATCTTGATCGATGGTGAGCAACTTCGTGATAGCATAAGAACCCGCCGCAAGAACAATGGTGGCATTTATAATCCGATCAATTATGACCTTCTCACTTTCCCCGCTCTCTGTTACACCCCCATCTCCAACAGAACCAGAAGAAGAAAACCCCTGAATTTCACCAGCGCCTCCCAACGAGAGCTCGCCGAATCCACCTACAGCACTCCCCATCTCTCCCTCCACGCTCTCCCTCTCCACCCGGCTCACCGCCACTCCTTCTTGCTGGTCGGTGAAATCAGCGCTCTGCACCGGGATAACATCGATCTCTTCCACCGCAGAGTTCAACGCCCAACTCAACTTCCGCCCATTTCTCGAGAAAATCGAACGCTGCGGAAGCTTCAACGCGTGGAAATTGGGAGCGGCGCGTGGACAGGCTCGTTTTTCTTTAATGAAGGAAGTGAACCTCTGAGGAGCTATGGCGTGGACGGAAGCCATGGCCGCGTTGGAATGAAATCAGGACTCGGGAGGGAACCGAGTTGCCAGACGATGTTACTCCGAGTTGTAACGAATAAGAGGAAGGAGACTATATAACGTGGCTGTTTGGGTGCTGATTTGGTGTATAGTGATTTAATGTGTCGTCGAATTTGAATTGCCGTGTGATTGTCAATGGACGTTGATGATGGGAGGTGTGGAATTAGTAGCTGACCAGATGTACGATAATAGTAAAGTAGGGAATCATTTTCTAGAAGAATCCCGACGGCCAATTACCGTACACATACCATGAGTGGATAATATTCATCCGATAAAAGAAAAAAAAAAGTGTTTTTATCGTAAAATAAATAAATAAAACAAATAAATAACTAAATAGAAATGAAGTGAGTTTGAGCAGAAATCAGGGGCTGAAAATGTAAGCCCACAAGTTGATCCATAAGTGGGCCCACTTAAGCCCAAAACTAAGGGCCCACGATATTGGTCACGATAGCTCAAGATGAATACGACATGTAGTCCTAATATCTCCACCTTGTATGAAATAATATCATTCTTTAAATCCATATAAACCATTTAATTTCTTTTTCTTTTTCATTCCAAATTTGGAAATTAAAATTCTAAGCACCGAGGGATTCCACGTGTTCGTTGTGTTTCTTCTTCTTTTTTTTTTTTTTTTTTTTTTTTTTTTTTTTTTTTTTTTTTTTTTTTTTTTTTTTTTTTTTTTTTTTTTTTTTTNGATATATTTTTTTTTTTAATTTTGCAATTTTCTCTCTTCTTAATGGGTGTGTGGAAACTCCACTTCTTGAATTACGCCCATAATCGGATTTCAATTTTTTTTTTTTGGTTTAAAAATAAAAAAATACAGTTGTTTCTATAATATTTTACAATATTATGTTTGACTTTTATTTGGAAGAGATCCAATAATTTTTTTAATGAAAATTAGAACCTAAAATTATGTGACAGTGATGTAGAACGGAAATTTGGATTGTCATGTCTTGTTAAGCCATTCTCACTTCCAAATCTTAATGTTTGTATGAAATTCTTATAAAAAAAAATATATCAATTTCAATGATAGTTTTGAAACATTTATGAAATGTCAACTCACGATTATGATTATTATCCTATTTGAAGATTATTAGAGAGTCTGACAACTAATCTCTAATAATAAACTTTCTAGATTGACATGATCCATGTATTATCAATTAGAACGATTATGAAGTCGCATCTCACCCATATATGTGTGCGCATGAGATTTGAAGTGATTCTAGGGAATAGTAAAAAGTTAGCTAGATTATCTAAATTCGGATAAACATAATGATTAAAATAAGCTCATATGAGCTAGATTACATGAACTCAATGATTGGGATAAGCTAACTCAAGTAATTGAACTCAAATGAGCTAAGATTATATGAAACCAACTATTGAAATAAGCTCAAATGAGCTCGATTATATGAAACTAAATGAAATCCCTATGTTTACGGTAAGCTCATACGAGTTGATATAACTAAACAAGAGATAAGACTCCTTTAATACAATTGAATTGATTGAGTCTTAACAATGATAAAGGTAATGGTCCATGAACAATGAGAATGATATTTTAATCTTTAATCTATGGAAGTTCTAAAAGTGAAGGCACGTATATAGCTTTACTACATGGTTCATGGACGATTGAGAACCTACATGTGCGATACTTATTAAATATTTTTATATACACTCGTCCTACTCTTTCTTTTCATCAAATACAAATGAGTAATTTTATAAATTAAATCGGTCTTTTAATTTGTTCTTTGTCCTTCTATAGCAGCCCTTTGATATAAGAAAAAGGGGTGATTACACCAACGAAGACCAACTCTTAGGAATATCAAAAGATCAAAGTAAATGAATCAAGTTGCAAGTAACATAATGGTACATGTAAGATATCACCAAGCAACAAAACTTTGCCAACAAATACAAATGAAACGAATCAATTGCTAGATCTGGTTTTGATAAGAACAAAAGAATCAATTCTCGTTCGGTAGGATAAGGCGATCTCCACCTTCCACGAGTTTCACAGATCGAATTATGTCTCCCGTTTTAATCTGAGGAAGGATGTCTCGTCCAACGGTTGTGTATCTACCAGACACAAGAGAGTATAAAGATTAATGAAACTTCAAAGGTTGAAGAGAAGAGAGAAGGTTCAGTGGTCAAATTATTTATTACCCAAAAACTGAAAACTGCCCTTCATCAAAGGATAGTCCTCCCAAGCCAGACTGAAATATGAATTGCATAACCAGATAGCAAACTCATGAGCAGTTTCAACCAGGAACTGCTTCCAAAAATATGTAAACAAAATAATGTACCAAACTTACATTTCTTTTATCATACAGATAGAAGAAGAATTGATATGGTGAAGAATATTCCTCTGAATCTTCATTATGTGCCATGGCAACTGCCCCATACACAGACAGAGGTAAGACCGGCAATTCTCCATCCTTCCATGTCAGGGGAAAAATAATATAAGAAAAACGAAACGGAAAAGTTCTCTTAAATAAATTATAAGTCGATAATGAGAACAGGATTAAACCTGCACGCTAAGGGTTGTTTTGTATAAGGGTTCGAATTGTCCTGACGGCTTTATTTCCAAGGGAATGCTATAGCCTTTGTTGTTATCAAGACTATTTTCAGAAAGAACAGCTTGACTTGTACAGCTGAGTTTTGTTCCATTGTAAGCTCCATCAATTACCTGCAATTCAGCGAAAAACATGGAAGATATACTGAATTTCCATGCACAACCAGTATTTTTTCAAGCTAGCCGTACAGTTTTCTTTATTTCAACTTGTTATGTTACTTGTGTCATATGTGAAGTGTTGAGGATTGTTGGGAGGGAGTCCCACGTTGGCTAATATTAGGGAATGATCATGAGTTTATAAGTAAGGAAATATATCTCCATTGGTATAAGACCTTTTGGGAAGCCTAAAGCAAAGCCATGAGAGCATATGCTCAAAGTGGACCATATCATACCAGAGATCCGTGATTCCTTACATGGCACCAGTGTCATACCCTAAATTTAGCCATGTCAATAGAATCCTCAAATGTCGAACAAAGAATTGTGAGCCTCGAAGGTGTAGTCAAAAGTGACTAGAGTGTCAAACAAAGGCGGTACTCTATTCGAGGGCTCTAGAGAAAGAGCCGAGGCTCGATTAAGAGGAGGCTGTTTGAGGGCTTCATAGGCCTCAGGGGAGGCTCTATAGTGTACTTTGTTCAAGGGGAGGATTGTTGAGGATGGTTGGGAGGAGTCCCACATTGGCTAATATTAGGGAATGATCGTGGATTTATAAGTAAGGAAAGTCATGAGAGTTTATGCTCAAAGTGTACAATATCATACCATTGTGGAGATCCGTGATTCATGTTATTCCTAAGATGAAGTACCTAACTCATCAATGAAAATTAAAAAGCAGTGTAAAGACGTCCTTCAATTAAGCTTAAGTGGGGCTGACACTCAACTACCTTACCAGTTTTGCAAAATTCCCAGCTGTCAATGGTGCTGAAAATCCATCCACTACAACCTGGAAACGAGGATAATAATATCAGTATCACTTGATCCTGCTATTGTCTTTATGTGAAAGATCGATGATCACAAGTCAAGACCAACAAGTTCGAGTCAGAGAGAAAATATATATTGTGAATTAAATACAATTTTTTTCTGGAAAGCACAAATGACGTCCAAACTAATCAAGATTCAACGAACCTGAATTGTAGCTGTATTGCTAGATTCACCACCTGCTTGTGGGGAAAAAGCTGAACCATCTCCTTTCTCAATGGTAAATTCAACAGTTCCTCTCCCTGTCAACCTACAAATCACTATGAACATTGATATTTGACTCTCAAAACTCATGGAGAACGTTCAATACATTTCTATAATAAATTAATGGAAGTCGTCTATATAGCACATGTCACATGAAGCATAATCACAAAGTTAATAATACACTAATCTGAGGTAACGTTAGAATAAATCCATTTATCCAAAATGAAAATATAACTCCAATAGCTAATCTCACTTATCTTTTGTAAATCTGGAGGTAAACTAACAGAAAAGTTAAAAATACGAATATGGACCCAATCATGAATCAATGTATTATGACGTTTTCTGCATTCCAAACTATATGTCTTTATATCATTCTTCACGATGATAAAAATTAAAAAGTAATAACTCATGAAATAAGGAGTCACCCTAATGCGAAAGCCATTGGAGGAGTTACATGTATACATTTGTCGAACTAAGATAAATGCATATTGTATTAATTTTGAATTATATGAATAACAATATCTTAATTAGGATAGCAGAATTTTTAGGATCATAGCAATTTTAGCGTTGCCCTTGTGACACAGAATCTAACCAAGTTTGGTTTAGGGATGGATACCCATACATAAAGGCTTAGGATGAAAATCCTAGTTTAGTCTTGAATGAGTAGAATTTTGAATATTAGTTGAGTCACAACGTCAATATTCTTAGTCTCTCTTTCTCCTATCTATTTGTCCTACATCACATGCATCTTCAAATACTGAATAAGGAAATATGGTTGAATTGCTAAACTAAAGCACTTGAATGCATCTTGAGGTTAACGACTATGATGGACGTTTCGAGCTAATTCTTAGTCCTCGACAGTCGGAGAGTGATAAGAAATGAAATATGGGTGCAAGGGCGCCATTCAAACAGGAAATGAAGTATTGATGGGAATAATTACTGACCTTGGATATTTCAAGTATTGCTCAGGCAATAAAAATGACAATCCAGGGGCCTGTGAGACAAGAATGTTAAGGAAAAATAGGATAAGAACCCTATTATAACATTAAAAGAAAAAACATAAGCAGATAACATTGTTTCTAGGTCATGCAACTCCAACTTTCGCACAAGTCAAGCTGTGGGTAGTTCTTTAAGTGGTTTAACATGCTGACCTGCAACAATTCCAACTCTGCAACAGTATCAAGTGATGATGCAAGTCCTACAGACACTTTATCTGGGTCATTATCCTTAATGCTTTGGAGGAGAGTTTGCAGTCCACCCTGAGAACCAAAGAAATGTTAAATGTTCATCTAGCTTCTGAATTACCCAATAAAATTAACCAAAACCTAATCATGAGTAGATTATGTGAAAGAGAGAAAAATGGTAAAATTCATCGATGAAAAATAAACTGGGACAGAAATTTTATATGAAGTCTCGATTGCAATATTACATTACTTCAATTCGTATTTACTATTCTATCCAGCCATAAAATCACCCCCACAACACTGTTTTCCGGTCAGTTAGCCAAAAGACCTATTTATCATTCCAAAGTCTAATTATAAGACTTTAAGTTCTGACCTACGAAAAATTTTACTGCTAGAGAGACTACTCAAAAGAGTTAAAATCGCTATGATCAAATTTTATGAAGCATTGACACTTCATTTTATTGAGAGTATTGTCTTCAATAACCACTAAACACAGGCAGCAGACTTTCATACTGACAAGAGGTTTAATTCCTTAATATGATTTTTTTTTTTAAAGTTTGCTGCCACGTGATGACATTGAGGATATTGTTAAAACATTTGCTGCTTTAAAAGAATAAATAAAAATTAATGATGAAATGTTCATTTTATACTGTGTGTAACTACGCATGTATATTTCGTTATCTATTCTCTTATTTTGAAAGACAAAAGAATCATTTTGAGGTCTATTAAATATCACGTGTATCTTATATGTTTCAACCATACTTCTTGGATCAAGGGCTTGTTATAATCTTCTTCCTTAATTTCAATCAGCATTATAATGGAGATGTACAGCAGGTCTCCAAGTCAAGTGGAGCGCTGCTCTTATGTACCTTGCCTTCAGTTAGAGTTGTGTATAACGATGAACCTTTTTCCTTCAACTCTGATGGTATACTTCCCAAAATCAAGTCTTTCTCATCAATTGCCAGCTGCAATAGGCAAACAAAAACAAGTCAAATAAGAAGTTTAGAATGTGTTACCGCTCCAACTGATAAATAGATCTAAACGAGGAAGGAAAACACAAACAAAAGTAAAAGTAAACTTAACCTCATGGTCAAGGAAAGAACGACACAATATTTTTACCAGCAATTATCTTCTGATTCAAGTTAAACTATTGTACTACATGCGATAATCTCTCAAAAAGAGAGAGAGTTCTTCTCATTTAATGAATAAAGAATGTACAACCCTATTTACAGGCAACAATGCAAAAAGAACAACAATTAAAAATTCCTCAATAATTGAACACTGATTAGTTACTATCCTCCCTCAAACACATGCACGAAGAGGTCATGAAATTGGACCACAGAGCTGAAGGCAAAAATTGGTATGAGCTTTAGTCTAAACATCGGAAAGTTGATGATCTGTAGTAATATATGGTAGCTCAACATTCTAATTGTAATGGCTCATGCCCAGAATTTGGATCAAAATTTGACACACCTGATAGCCCTAACATTATCCTACATCCCCTGCGACATGGCCACGTTACTTTTCGCTTCTAAGAGTGAAGACTATTCCCATAGGTCAACACGAGTCCTTCCAGCATGCTTTGTTCTCACTCACATGTATCCTAGGAAAATTCCTAGGAGGTCACCTAACATAGAATTACTCCAAGCAAATTACGCTTAACCATGGAGTTCCTATGATTGAGTCACAAAAAAAAGGAGCACCTTGTTGGTATAGGTAGTGACTTTCAATTCTTTTAAGCCTTTCATAGTCATTCTATCTTCAGGATCGCTCTCATTCGGTTGTGGCCTCGGTACATTCAAGTAATCCTCCTTTACTTGGGAGTCACATGCCCACCAGCATCCGCATTGGTTCATTGACGAACCACGTCTTAGAAGGAGAGGTACCGTTCTGATACCATCTGTAACAACTCATGCCTAGGCTTCGGCACCTGACGGCTCCGACATTCCCCAGCATCCCCAACGACGTGGTCACGTTACTTACTCTTCGCTTCTAAGAGTGAAGACTATCTCCACAGAACGATATGGGTCCTTCCAGCATGCTTTGTACTCACTCACATGCATCCTAGGAAAATTTTCAAGAGACCACCCAATAAAGAATTGCTCAAAGCAAAGCACACTTATCCTCGTGATTGCTTTCATTCAGATGAGGTCTCAGTTCATTCACACACCTCTCCTTTGACTGGGTGTCACACTTTTAAACAAAATGAAAATCAATTTCCACATTCTTCGTTCGACCATGAAAGACAGGATTACAGGCTAACTGAATAGATGAAGCATTATCACATAAAACAGGGGATTTTATTCCTGTAAACATGAAAATCCGTTAGAATTTGGCGAAGCCAACAAAGTTCAGCAGCAGTCTGTCTCAGTAGAATTTCAAGAAACAATCTGTTTCTTAGCAACCCAAAAAAAGGATTTGAACCCAGAAATATAAGGTAACCAGACGTGGAATGTCTATCAAGAGAATCACCAGCCCAGGCTGAATCAGAATAAGCATGGAGACAAAGAAAATCAAAGTACCCTCGATGAAACAGTAAACCAAGACCAATAGCCCCTGAGAGATAATTCAATATCCTCTTAGCAGCAACTAAATGAGAATCAGAAGTAGTGTGCATATACTGAGAAAGTTTACTAACACAAAACGATATATGAGGCCTACTGAAGGTTAAGTAATGAGAAGGGCACCAATAGGAACTCGATCGTTTTTAGCATCCTCAGCAGAACAAAGAGCACCCAAGTAAGAAGCTGCTGCTAAAACAAGAGGAGTCGCACAAGACTTAGCACTAAGCATGTGAAAACGCTTCAAAACATCCCTAGTATACTTTGCTTGATGCACAACAATACCATTCTTATGAGAAATCTCATCCTATAGTATAAGAAATCTTAAGCCCAAGAAAGTATCTTAAAATTCCAAAATCTATCATTTCAAACTGAAGCTTCAGCTGCGAAATAAGAGCCTGAATATAACCATAGTGCCTTTTGTGGATAGAGTAACAATAGTGCTTAATCCATAGAAGTCTCACAGCCACAATATTTGCGAGAGCAGCCGGAGAAAGTGTAGCATTGATAACCATCACTAGAATATGATCCTTCGCAATCCAATCCTCTTAAGCAGGATTTGAACAAGGAATGGCAGAAAGAGAGGACGCCAATTCAGAAGTCGTTGGTGATGGGATCAAAGACGATAAGGACAGTAAAAGAGCATCCGGTTTATGAATTTGATCCATCAATGAATCAATAAGCTTATGAGCCTTTCAAAATCGAGGTCATTTGAAGCTTCTACATCACAAAATTGGATGCATCCAGTCGAATTGAAACAAGATTACAGGTGTTAGAAAGAAGAAAAACCTGAGAAGAATACTCCTTGGAAGCAGAAGAATCAGTCATGGGGAAAGGTAAAAGACAAATGCGTGGAGAAGAAAACAAGACGCAGACTGGAGGAATTAAAAACAACAATCAAACACTCATCAAGTAATTAAACACTGATTAGTTACATGAATGAAGAAGCAGGGTTATATGTTACCTTGAGAGCTTTCTTCACATTACCCTCCATAGTTCCATAAGGCTTCCTTTGCGGAATCCTTAGCAAATATGATATCTCTTCTAAAGAGTCCTAGAAGGAAAAACAGTGTGGCAAAACAATTAATGATCACCATAAAAAAAAATGTACATGCTAGAATCTCAGCAACAACCTGTATCGCCTTCATGCTCGTGTTTGCAGGAATTGCTCTCCTTAATGCAAGTTCTCCTGTTCTTGGGACCTTGGTGTCAGGTGAATAAAGTACTGCCTTGGCAGGATGAATTGATTGAATGTCCCAATTCAGCAGGGGCAATGGGGAAGAAATTTGTATACATATGAGGATCATAGCAATTAACTTCCCAAATTCCCTCTTTCCATGTTCAAAACCTGAAATACATGACTGTCGGAGAAACTTATGCTGGTCCATTGCTTCCTGCATCACTGAAACTCTATTCAGAAATTGAAGAGCACCAAGTAAAAGCGAATCACCAAAATGTCAATAGAGGTGGCACATTCAGTAGATTTCTATCACTTTCATTCGAAACTTCGAACATAATTCCATTAGAAGAAGTTCTATTTGCTTAAAAAATCCCTATACATTTCTCGCCAAGTTTGGGGACTAAACTCATTGAAACAAAAGAGAAATTTGAAGATGCTTTCCGTGCAACCAATTAAACAGGAAAATTGAACTGACATTACGAAATTTACAAGAAATAAACACTTTTACAGTGAATCGGGGACCAACCAGTGATGAGTTCTTAGCAGACGCGGAGGAGAGTTTCGGGAGAATCGAGCTTCCAGATGACCGGGTAAATGGAATTATGCAATGTGTATGAAGAAAGCTGCATCTCGTAGTGTGAGGGGCGGCAGAGAGAGATAACCGGCGAGAGAAAACGGCCGAAGATAAAGGGAACGCCATGAAAGGAAGTTGGTAGCTGCAGAGAGGCCTTGGCGCGCCTCATCCGTAGAAGAAAGCTTATCTGAAACTGAAATTATAATTTTTTTTTTTTTTTTTAAAAAAAAGTAAAATTATAGAAAATAACTTCTTCAAAAAATTTCAATAATGCCATTGAAAATTTTAAACTTAATAAATAAATAACACTCAGATTAATAATAACGTTAAAATTTTAAAATATTAAAAATATCCTTAAAATGATGAAAACTGTACACTGGTGTGGTATCTTTTACATAAACTCTACCTAGGTTAAATAGGTTGAATATAGCAAGCTCAAAGTTTCGGGATCTCGAATTTGGGTTTGAGAATTAATCAGATCAAAATGACCCCTCGAGCCAGGGTATGCATTTGGCACGCCCCGTTGAACAAGAGTCTAGGTTAAATCCGACCTTGGATTTTGGGACATAACTCAGTTCGAGTTTCATTTGTTTCCTAGTTACGGAGCCTCTAAATTTTTTCAATCTCGATTATTCCCGTAGGATCATTTCTCTTGAATTTGTACTTAATTTGACGGCTCGATAAAGAACCTTTAACTCCACCGTTGTTGATCTTCTTTAGCCAATCTTTGACTTATTGATCTCGACATGTGTTGATCTATTTGGACAATCTTTCAACTTATTGATATTATTGGATCGGTCTTCTACTATTTCTAAATTCTCCGAATTCACCTCTCTTCTAAATTAATAACAACGTTGAAATTTACTTTAATAGACATAGGTTTTCTTTTCTTTCGATATCGATATATCTATAAAATTCGAAAGGTCAGGTGAGGAGTCGTCATACATCATTTCCTAAAAATTGTGTTCATAAATATTATCATAAGGATACACTAAAATTTTATCATAATCTATACATTAAAAAAAGAAAGCAATTTAGAGCAAACAAATTTGATATGGTAAAAAAAAAAAGAAGAAAAAAGAATTATGATGAGGGGGTAAATAATTAATTAATTACTTGAGATGGGGTAGGGTTAGAGTGGAAGTATTAATCACTTACTTAATTTAATTTCATATATAATCCATAATTAGTCACTAATAATTCAAACCTTTGTAAAGTAGTTTTGTACGCTTTCCTCACAATGGAATGCAATTAAAAAGAGGTATTAAATATGGGGTAGTTTTAAGATAACGATTCCTATATTAGATCATTGTGTGAATGGTCCCATTTACCCATATTCATTCTTTTTTTATTTATTTAATTTTTTAAAGAATAATATTAAAGAAAAATAAAACCAAGTTGGCTTCTCAATGCAATGTAAGAAAATCACCACCACTCTCAAATATCTACTTAATGCTATTTTCCTTATTTAGGATTTACTTTCTTTTTTTATTTTCCATTTTAATTAAATTCACCCATACCCGTATCTTCTAATTTTTAAATTAAATACGTAATGAATTTTTAAATCTATTCATTGAGATGTCACATCAATTGGAGAAGGGAACAAAAATATTCTTTATAAAAGTGTTGAAATCTCTCTCTAGCAAACCCATTTTAAAATCGTGAAAGGATATAGGTTAAATTAGATAATATCTGCTCCCCAAGAAATATTTTAAAAAGTAAATGTAGTTTTCATATATGAAATTAATTCCTTCCTCACCCACCTCTAGTTTGAAATTTAAAAAGTAACTTAAAATTGATATTCAACAATAAGATCTTTATTCAAATGGATATTTCCATACAAATCAAACCTTCCATAATATATATATATATATATATATATATATGATAATGATCTTATTGGTGAGTAGCTTGAAATATAAATGATATAATTACTGTTTAAGTTTCATGAAGAAGAAGAAGAAAGACCCCATAAGGGTTTCAGATGAATAACCCTAAATCCTTCATACATCTGCACGTGATTATACAGAAACACAATCAAAACAATGAAATTATGAAATTTTCATCAAATTTAAAGTTCTACGGAAGCAGAGCAGTACATTCAGAGTTCATAATATATATATATATATATATATATATATATATATATATATATATATATGTTTATATAATCATAGTGTTCATAATTAACTACTCTGTACAAAAGGGTTTTACCACTATTCTATTTGAAACCAAAGAAAAAAAAAAGTATATGTGTATACACTAACCTTCTTTCAAATGGGTATAGAATCTATTCTTATGTAGAAAGCATCTATGGCCTCAGTTTTGAAATTGGAGTGAGAGATAGAGAGAGAATTGTTTTNTTTTTTTTTTTTTTTTTTTTTACCTACTACCAAACAAAATAATATTCTCCTAAAATCTAAATTGTTACCAGGTGGAATTGGATTGGGTTGTGTTGAATTGTTTACGAGTACCAATTCGCACCTGGGACTTGGTAAGTCGAGCGGAAAAGCCCGTCTCCGATGGAACCGAGGATGGTGTGAGCGTGGTGGTGCAGGGGCGGGGTTTGTGGGAGGTTGTTGAGTAGAGTGGCGAATGAGGAGGTGGAATTTTGGGGATTATTGTCGGTACTATGTGTGGTTGTAACAGAGGTGGAAGCCCCATCGGTAGTGTTTTCGAAATGCAATCTCTTGTTTGAGGAAATGTCTGAATGGTCTTGGTCTTGTTGGTCTTGTTCTTGTTGTTGGGTCCAGAAGAGTGAGGAGGGTAGGCGCTTTGAATTGGTAAGTCCACCATCGTTGTTGTTGGCGCCCACTATTCCCTGAAGCAGGTTTTGATCATTTTGATGAAGGAACGTGGCGTAATTGATACCCAATTTTGGGTACTCATCATTTAGCCTCAACGATTGGGGTATTGATCCTATCATAATATCATCCATTGAATCTTCCCTCTCTTGATCCATTCCCCTATGCGAATTGTTTTTCTTGTATATTCGGCACAGTACCCAATCATCCAGCTAACCAAAAAACGCACAAAAAAAAAAAAAAAAAAAAAAAAACACTCAAAATCATGATTCCATCAATTCAATCAATGTTATGTTATTGATTTACCTTCAAGGAGTTCTTCTTGTTGGCCAAATCATAGCCAGGAGGCTTATTGATACTGGGCTTGTTATCAGCCAACCTATATTCGTGCATAATCCAATTGGTTTTGATTCCTTTAGGCGGTTTTCCCCCATAGAACACCAGCGCCTTCTTCACCCCTACTTTCTGGTTGCTTCCACCCGAGGCCAACACCGGCTTATCCGTCCCTGTCGCCTTCCAGTATCCGGACGTCGCGGCTCGATTCGGCCGCGCTCCTTTCGGATACTTCCTTTCCCTTGGACTGAAGAAGTACCATTCCTGTTCTCCAAAAGTAGCTTTCGCTGATAAAATCATCACAAAATTAATTACTAATTACAACAACAACAACAACACCACCTAAGGTTCTGAAAATTAATTATGAAAAAATTGAAGATCGTACCTGGAAGCTCCCATGGATCGAACTTGTAGAGATCGACCTCGGCGATTATGGCGACCGGCAAGGGCACAGAGTTGGCTTTCTTCTTGAGATAGTGAACCACGAGCTCTTCGTCCGTCGGGTGAAATCGGAACCCCGGCGGTAAGTTCGGCTGCTGTGGTCCCGCCGACGAGTCGGTGCTCTCCATCGTTCACTTTCCGACCGATCACTGTGAGATTCTGTTTTGGAAGAAGAAGAAGAAGAAGAAGAAGAAGAAGAAGAAGAAGAAATGGGTTTGTTGCAGTTACTCAAAAATGGTGCACGAAACAGGCGAAGGTGATGTTTTAAACGGAGGAGTGAGAAAGAGAGTTGGGTATGATCAAGTGCGGGCGGAAGTATATAAACACTTACTAGTAAGCCAATAAAATATGACCACGTCGTTGAAAGAGGGGTATTGTTGTCTTTTCGTAGCCTGGAATTATGGCTTGATTCGAGCGGAGTTGGAGGGAGAGTGATGCAGTGGATGATCACCTGATGCTGATGCGAAGTGTAACTGGAACCGTTAAATGACCGACGCGTGTGAAACGAACTCAGAATCATAACGCGACACGTGTAAGAGTTGTGTGCGTGTGTGGGGTCCACTCTCCACACCCACAACATTTTAGAGCAAATGGAGTGGGGCCCACTGTACAAATTCCAATGGAAATCCATTTTGTTGTGTGTGAAATTTTTATAATAAAATAAAAAAAAAAATGGAAGAAATCAACCCTTTCTCTCTCTCTCTCCTTTGAACCCACTGGTTGGAGAGCCTTCTCATTTTGGGTGCCCTAGTTTTCTACTTTCTAAATTTAGTTTTGCATTTATTTCTTTTTTCTTTTTAAATTAAAACAAATTAAATTCTGGTTTTATTATAATAATTTTGTTTCATTTTTTTATTATTATTATCGCCTCTATATTTAATTTAAATCCCATTTTCAAATTAATAAGCTTAAATTAATAAATAAGCTTAATGAATTTAAATGTCATATTATTAAATTTAAGTGAATATTTTTATTAATTTTTCTAGAAAATATTATTTAAAACTTCGAATTTAATTTTTTTAATTTTTTTTTTTACAAAAAGGGAGTTTTCTAAAATAAAGATTTTAAAAGGGCTTTAAAAGAGAGGGTAAACAAAAGTAAATTTGAATGAAAGAAAAGTGAAAATGGAGTATGAATTATTGAAAGTGTAAAAAAAAAATATATAATGATATTTAGGTATGTAAGTAGAACAGTTCAACTACTAATGGTTGAATGGTTGATTAGCTAGGAGTAAAATCTAAGCATACCCAAGTAAAAATTCCTAGCTATGAGTAAAATTTAAATAAATAAGAGCGATCCTCTGGATAATTGGTAAGAGATATAATTTTCCCTTAAAATTTTTAAAACGCGTCTATTAAAGAAAGGTTTCCACATCTTTATAATAAATATTTTGTTATAAACGTCATTTAAAAACTATAAAACTAACGACACGCATGTGGGATAGGGCCAAAATCTGTAAAAAGAAGATCCCATGATGATATACTTATAAAATTATTATTATTTTTTGAAGGAGATCCCATGATGAAGTTGTGTGGCCCCAAATGCTCCCCAAATCATGTACCATTGGGTCCCACTCACTGCCCTACATTGTTTTAAATAACTACCCAATATTCTTTTTCAATCATTGTTTTTCTTTTTCTTTAAATTAAAAAAATAACATACTTTCACATAAATAAATAAATAATAATTTTACTATATGATTTAGGCTTCAACCAACATCTAGGTCAAAAGTTTATTATATAAATTAATGCATGCTATGATCTCTAGTTTTAATTACTACTTTCATAATTATCATTAATTATATTATTACATTATCATTTTAAATAAATCTATAACCAGCATTCATACAATTCGATAATTATAAAATTTAATTAAGTTTTTAAGTTAAAGAAAATAATGACTTGTTCCGTAATTATTAATGCTAAAACTTAGGTAAGTGAAATTAATTGTATTATTTAGTTGACTTAAAAATTTAATTGAGTTAATTGAAAAGATTTGACTTTTAATAATGGATAAATGTGATTTTATATTTCATCCAAATTAATAAATGGATCTTAATTAACCTGATAATTGAATGATTACTAACTTTATCAATTTGGGCCCCACATTTTCTATCTTTTTCTCATTCAATAAATAAATAAATAAATATTTATTTCCAAATTTTTATTCATAATTGACGTAATTCTGCCATTTACTTTTTCTTAAATGCTTTCATTTTAATTTAATTTTAATTTTAATTTCTTTAGTTTAATACTAATCTATTAGAGATGAGTTAACGACTCTCTAGTCATCCTCGTATAGTACATATTCATAATCAAGTCAGGAGCTATCCGTACTAGCTAACTATTGGTACCCATGAGAACTGTTGTCATTCTTTAGATAAGTTTACTACTAAAGAATAGTTGATGACCCGTAACAATCTCAAGACGTAATATTCTAACAAATCGATACAAAATAAACTTATTCCGTTCGTAATTCAAATCCTACAAAGAAAACCCTAAATCTTAGACTAAATCCCTACTCCATAACTCGATTTATTCTAATTCATTATACAATTTTTAGTGCTCAACAGAGATAAATTGTTAGGGAGAAACCCACGTTCTCCCTATCATAAAATTTCAGAGAGTGACAGTGAAAAACTCCTGAACCACAGTCAAATTAAGTTATTCAATTTGATCAGAGACGAAATACAACTGTGGAAAAAAGAATTAATAGGTTCGATTGAACGATCTAAAGTAATAACTAATTCATTATCTAATAAACTATACTCGAATTTGGCAATTCATATCACGAATTTGTTTGAAGTACATCCAAGAATCTTGCTTGGAGATAAAGTTTACAAAAGGTGAGTGTAAGACGCAATCAAAAGTATTGGGTACTCCAAGAATAATAAAAGGAAGTTCCATGTTTTAGATAAAGCAATCATTTGTTGTAATTATTCTCTTCCGTTTCCCGTCGTAACATTATTGAACCCGACTCTAACATTCTTCTACATTTCCTCGACCTACTGGGACACATCATTTTACTTATCTTCAACAACCTTTTTCTCCACTAATCAACACGAGTCCTTGAAAAGATTTAAAATAGTTAGTATTATAACTCTTTTAATTGTTTCTTAACTATGTTTTCATTCCGTTCATTCATATACTTTCCAAGACAACACATTTTTAACAAATTATAAAACTGTGTACTAAATTAATAAAATTTCAAAAAATACGATATTAAAACTAAATTTTGTTAAAATTTGCGAGCTTTGGAGAATATTTGTAAATTAAAATATGTTTGTCACCCATTTATAAATAGTTGACTTTTATATAGTTATCGAACATAGTGTTTCTTAATTGACTTTTATAGAGTGTTTCTTACTTATATATTTAAGATCTTTTATATATATATATATATATAATAAATATAGACAAAATAACAAAATACTTTATCCAATGGATGATGAGTTAACTTTTTAAATATATTTTTATTTAAAATAATTGTAAAAGTTTTAATATTTAAATTGGAATATATAAGAGAATTGAATTAGGGTTTGTGTGGAGTGTCCCTTTCGAAAGGAACCTTATCAAAATTTGAAGCTCTTTTTTTGTGTTTCCCAACTCAGAAAACAGAAAACGAATGAGCTTAACAACTTTCTTTCTCTTTTCTTCGCCTTAGTTTCCATATGAATGGGCGTGGACGAACACGAAGGAGCTTACGACACGAAACCACGACACGGTTTCTTCCTCTTCTCCATTTCAAAACAGATTCTGGGAAAACCCATAAATGCGTGACCTTTAATTTCAACACATGTGTATCCATCTTTCACGCCATTAATTGTTCGTTTTATCTCGTTTTGCTTTTAGGTATTTTGGGCTTTCATTTTTTTTTTCACACGTAATTCGTTCATTTGGTTGTGCTTTTTCTTAAAGAGTCATCTATCCGTTTAGCACTGTCTATATGACTCTAATACAAATAACGAGCATTTGTAATAGTATGATATTGTCCACTTTAAGTATAAGCTCTCATGCTTCACTTATGGTATGAGATAAATGAACCAATGTGGAACTTCAACAGAGGAAAAAATTCTTTTTTTTAGCGTAGATACGAAGTACAAGGCCTATATAGCTTAGAGGATTAGAGAACGTGTGTAACGGTCGAATCCTACTACTAGGAGATATTGTCTGCTCTCTTTTTTGGGCTTCCCTTCAAGGTTTTTAAAACGTGTCTTCCAAGAAGAGGTTTCTATAACGTTTCGTTCTCCTCTCCAATCGATGTAAGATCTCACAACGTGTCTACAAACCACAAGATTGAGGTTCAAATCTGTAACAACCCATTTTTGGGCTTCCCTTCAAGGTTTTTAAAACGTGTCGTCCAAGGAGAGGTTTCTATACTCTTATAAAAAACGTTTTGTTCTCCTATCCAATCCTACTACTGCTTTCTTTTCTGGGCTTCCCTTCAAGGTTTTTCAAAGGTTTTAAAACGTGTCTTCCAAGGAGAGGTTTCTATACTCTTATAAAGAACGTTTCGTTCTCCTCTCCAATCGATGTGAGAATATCTCACAACCTGTCTACAAACCACGAGATTGAGGTTCAAATCTGTAACAACCCAGATTCACCACTAGCAGATATTATTCTCTTTGGGCTTTCCCTTTCGAGCTTCCTCTCAAGGCTTTAAAACGCGTCTGCTAGGGAAAGGTTTCCCCACCCTTATAAATGGTGGTTTGTTCTCCTCCCCCCACCAATGTGAGACATCACAAAATCTCTCCTCTGTTGAGGATTGTTGAGAGGGAGTCTCACATGGGCTAATTTAGGGAATGACCATGTGTTTACAAGTAAGGAATACATCTCTATCGGTACGAAGCCTTTTGGGAAGCCCAAAACAAAGTCATGAGAACTTATACTCAAAGTGGACAATATCATACCATCGTGGAAAGTCGTGATTCCTAACATCTTCACCCACAACCGACCAAAAAGGAAAGGATTTTCCCCAAAATTTTACCTGTCATACGACGCAGGTGGCTGTTCGAGATTCGAGTTTAAAAATCCTTTTTTTCTTTAAATATTTTCTCAGTTTTTGTGAAGCAAATCTAATTCATATCTCGAAAGCTTTTTTCCCGAAAATATGAATCCTTTTTTTACTTGTTGGGTCTACATGAAATTAGATTTTCATATATAATGCATATGTAATGAAAATACATTATGAACACATAAAGTATGTATGGTTGTTAATAAGATCCTGAGTGAAACACGTAGAGATAAGTTGGTATTGTTTGTAAGTGCATTATGATTAAGAACATACGTGCACGTAATCAAGTTTAACAACTTTGTCAACTTACATTGAATCAAACTCACAACAAGATTGATATCAACATACTCTATTATGGGTATTAATATTTCTAAATCACAACCAATGCAATGTATTTGTGAGTATACCAAAGTATTTCTTATCCTAACACAAAGGTATATATATAAAGAAAAGCATTGAATCAATCCTCACATGCTATTGTGCTTTCACTGTGAAACCAATGTTTTTAACCTTTATTTACAAACCCTAATTTTCTCACCTTCCTAATCTTTTTTACTATATTTGTGAAAATGAATGGTAAAAGATGAGTGGGGAATTCTTTGGATTCGACTAGAAATATGAAGAACGATGGTAAGAGATAAGGAACATCATCCTCGCTCTAAAGCGTTTCATTTTNATTAAAAAAAAAAAAAAAAAAAAAACCCACTGATTTGTATAAATTAGAAGATATTATTTATGACTTTATACAAGATTAACGTCATTGTTACCATTTAGTTCATCTCGAAAGATGTTGTTAAAATCATTTATATAATCACTTTTTATAGGCTAAATTGATGAAGATATATGTTTAAATTTCGTGCTTTGTTTCAAAAATACTCTTGAACTTTCAAAAAAAATTCAATATATCCTTGCCGTTAAATTTGAATTAAAATGATTAATACTTTATTTTTAAAATAGTTTGGAACTTTTAAAATATTTTGAAAATCCCATTTCTACTTATGGCTAAACTTATTTAAAAATTTAAAAAATCCCTTTTAACTTTAAAAACTTCGAAAAAATGTATTTTTTTTTCATTTAAATAGGACGAAAATTGATTTAGTGAAACATAGGCATCACATCATACAACCATATTTAAAAATGAGTAAATTAATAAAAATAAACTTTTTATTTTATTTAAAAAATACTCGTGAACTTAGAAAAAAAATTTAAAAACACTCTTACCATTTATTTGAGATAAAAATGGTTCTTTAAATTTTTAAAATTTTACTAATATCCAATTAACTTTTCTAAAAATTAAAAAAAAAAAATTTTAATTTTTTTTAACGTTTAAAAATATGTTTATTGTTAGTATATAAACAACATCATTAAGCGTCACATTTAAAAAATATTCATAAACTTTTTTAAAAAATTGATTCGCGTTAAAAAGCAGTTATTTTCAAACACGCTTTTTATTTATTTTTCCATTTGAACAAATATTTGAAGGTGAAAGTTGATGGAATGTTGTTTTCATATATTTATGCTGTGGTTTTCATATCTTTATTTTATTAAATATGGCTTGGTTTTATCCTTCATTTATTTTTCTCTTTCTTCATTATTTATAGTAATAAAATTTTAAAAATTTATTACACCCTATTCCATAATTTTAATTTTAAAACCATTATATACAATATCTAAATTAAGTAATATTAATTACAAAATTATAATAAAAACTTATTTATCTGTCCACCTAATAAATATATTATCAAATAAGGAAACTTAAAATATTTATTTTTTCTATACCATTATTTTCTTATAATAATTTAATTTAAAATTATTTCTATATTTATCCTATACCCATGTGAGATAAATTTAGACATAATTATTTTTTAAAAAAAATTAAAATTATATATATTTGAAATTAAATGTTGGATTATTAGTAATTACCCATCATTATATTATACATAATTAGTTTCATAAGGATGCATTAATTTAAAATTAAGAAATAAAGTTTTTAAAATAAAAGAAAATGAATTAATTTTGGTGGTTCAACTACTTTTGGGTATATTCATCCCCATTTTATTTTATTTTAGAAATATAAGATAATTGGGTGAAATTGTAGATGGAATTTAAATAATGCCTCCTACTTTTTTTTCCTAACAATTTATAGCAATTTTATTTAGGTGAAAACATGCCATTTCATTAAAAATTTTTTTAACTTCTTTAATTTTATCTCTTCAACCTACTTTTTCTCCTTAATTATTTTACTTTTTCCAAGAAAGAAAATATACGAGTTACGTGTTGAAAATGGAGACGAAAAGTAATAAATAGGGATGTTCATATAACTCGATAATTTGACCTCTTCGGACTACTCAACCAAAACTATCTGAAAATAAGGTTGTTAACCCAACCCAAATTTTAAAATTAGGACGAAGATTAAAAATATTTAACTTTTGTAATCGATATTAGAGATGTGTTGTGATGTGACGGGTAGATATTTGATATTTAATTTGATGAAAGTAGTTTTTTTTAGTAATTAAAAAAATAATCCAAAAAAATTCCTCCGGCCCAAGTTTGATAGCCCAAATACTTAGTAATGGATGTGTATGATGGCCCAAAATGGATTGGGCTCAGGCCCAATACGAGGAAAGCTTGATGGGCCAACTTGTTAAAATTTGAAAATTAAAAGTAGTTTTAAATAAAATTTTGTATAATAAAAAAGTGGTCAAAATTGATAGGCATAATCAAAACTTTTTTCAAATTTAAAGACTAAATAAATATTATTTTAAATAGTTGAAAAGTTATTCTAAAAGAATTTTAGTGGGAATATTATTTTTTTTAAAAGGAAAATAATTTGTTTTATTTTTAATTATAAAATTGAATAAAGAAAGACTTAAAAAATAAAATTCCAAAGCTGAAAAAGTGAAGTCAATAATTGATAAAGGGGAATGAAAAATAAATAGACCATCTTGGATAATTACATCAACATTAAAGCAATTATCACAAAATAAATAAATAAAGAAATAAATAAATAAAGTTGAGAAAAAGAAAGCATGTTTATCTCTTGAGTGCTCATTATTCTCACCATAAACTAACACTTTTAAAAGAAAAAGAATATAATATGCTTTTTTTATTATTAAAATAATAATAATAATAATAGCGATATATTAAGAGCGTGATGCCTATTTTTATTTTTTGTGTAGATAAGTATGATTTATATTTTATATTCTATGGATAATTATTACACTTAATTCTTAATATAAACTAACGTCTCATTTCACCCATTCTCTTGAGTTTGTTAAAGGAAAGTCCCACATCGATTAATTTAGGTAACGATTATGGGTTTATAATTAAGAAATACTCTCTTCATTAGTATGAGGACTTTTGGAGAAGTTCAAAGCAAAAATTATTATGATTAAGTTGAATTTTTTGGTCATCGAACTCAATCCAGCTACAATTGGGTTGGAGAAGTTTAAATCTTTTCGATAAATAAAATAACANTTAATAATTACTTTTTTTCTTTTTAATAATTACTTTAATCAATTTGAAGGTAAGAAAAGATATTAATTATTTGAAACCAACTTTTGTGGAAAATACTTGTTATAAAAAGTAGTGTATTTTATTGGTCAAATATTTGTTTTGTTCTTCAGATATTTCAAAAATAAATAAATAAATAAATAAATAAACAATTATTTTCCAAACATATAAATATCTTCTCTCTTATCATTTTTCTTTTTTGAAAAACCAATAAGCAAAAATCAGGTTTGGCAAAAGCTTTAAATTAAATGTTAAAAAGTTCAAAATATTTAACAATCATTTAATTAATAATTGTTTAAATAATGAAATTGAAGTCCTAAATAATAATAATAATATTTACAAAGGTATTAATTCGTGCCACGTCACGTCCTCTCTCTCTCTCTCTCTCTCTAAAGTCTAATAGGATGTGACATTGAACTTCGTTGATTGGCAGAGTTTGCTCTGTTTTTCGTCTCCTCTTTTCAGAATCCAATTCCCCAAAATCAAAGCCCCAACCGAATCCCAATTCTATATACACCCAAATAAAAAACAAAAAAAAGCCACTCCTCATTGCCTGAATCCGAACACTCCGCTGCCGTCGCGGTGGTGCGTTGGATACTGGAACGTCGGCAACGGCGGCGGCGGCGGGTAGTCCAGTTGGAAACATGGCGTTGTAATTGAAGGAACATAGAGATTGGTGTTGTAGTTGTTATGCTTGTAATCGAAAGTTTCCGTGTGGTCGACGGGAACGAGTTCCGGCACCGAGTGGAGTCCGGCCAGACTCTCCCAACCGGAATTTACAGAGTCAGCCGGAATTTCAAAGTTGAACATGTTAAAGTCGTTTTGTGGCAATGTTGTTTTGGGATATGTGAAGAAATTTTCGCCCATTTCCGGGAGGGACTCGATGACCTCGTCGATGTGGGACGACGCCGACGACGGCGAGCTGTTACTGTATTCTTTACTAGAAATACTCCCCGTCGGCTTCTGACAACTCGAATTCTTCTTATAAATCCGACACAAAACCCAATCGTCCAGCTAAAAAAAAAAAAAAAAAAAAAAAAACACCCATTAATAAAAAAAATTGAATAATCAAAATGTTGGGTTCGAATTTGTTGTATTGTTGTACCTTGGAGCTTCCAATTTTCCTGGATGAGGCTATGAGGCGATACTCGTGCATAATCCAATTCGTTTTCGTTCCCTTCGGAGCTTTTCCGATATAGAAAACCAGTGCCTTTTTTATCCCCACGTTCTTCCCTTCCGACGAGATTATTTTGTCCGTTCCGGTCGCCTTCCAGTAACCCGTTCCGGCCACCCGGTTCGGTCGGGATCCATTTGGGTACTTCCGGTCTCTTGGGCTGAAAAAGTACCATTCCTTTTCGCCGAACAAAGCCTTCCCTGCAAGTCACAATATATTCATCAATTATTGAAAAAACAGAGTTGTTTTGGTTTGGATTTGGATTTGGGTTTGGTTTGGTTTATGAATCTTACCCGGTAAAACCCATGGATCGAATTTGTACAAGTCAATCTCAGCGATCAGCGGCAAGCTGAAATGGTGGCCGGCGACTTTCCGGCAAAGATACTGAACTAAAAGCTCCTCGTCGGTCGGAAAAAATCTAAACCCCGGCGGTAAGATAAGCTGCGTCAGTGGGTCCATTGGAAAGTGGAGCGCCGGAAATTGAATTTTGGAATTTTATTTTTGCTTCTCGAAAAAGAATTAAACTATTAATTTTCATTTTTTGAGTTAAGGAGTATTTATATAGTGAGGCGCGTAACGAAGATAAGTACGGTCGTCCTTGTCGGACTGTTGAGTTGGCGGGTCCACATGGAATGGTCACCCATGAGAACTAGCCACGTGGGAGTCAGAGTTTATCTATAATCAATAAAGGGTCCAAGCACCCGGTGCATGAACGTTGAACTGTCACGAAGCAACCAGAGTGAGTCATCGAGATCGAAGGACACGTGTCGAGATCTCCAACAACCTTCTAGAATTCTTTTATTTATTTGTTTTTTTTCCCTTTTTTAAAATGATGAAAATAAGATTCTAATTTTTGGGGAATTTTCTTTTTCTTTTTCTTTTTTAAAATTTGGCTTTTATTGGAACCACGTCGACGGTCGAGTGGCGACAAATTGGGACACGTGGGATGATCCGAGAGGCACAAGTGTATTGAAGTTAGGCTTGGAATTTAAACAAAAGCCAAAAAAGAAAAGACAAAAAAAAGTAGAGTGCTCTGTGATTGGTGCAGTCATGGGAGTTAGGTGAACGTGGAGGATTTTAGCGTAGAGAGAGGATTAAAAATGACGGATTGAGGAGGAACGAGGATTGCGTGTGAATTGGAAGAGGGAAAAAGTAGGGTGGGTCAAAGTGGCACGTGGATAGCTCGTGGGGATGTCACGACGACTTGTCGTTTCGTCGTGTGGGTGAAGCCTTCCCTTTAGTCGGTTGACCAAGCTGTGCGTCGGACAGTTGGAATGTTCGTGCCTATATTTGATTTGTTTCAATGCAAATTAACCTTCCATTTTCTTTTATTTTTGTTCTTTCTTATCTTCTTTTTTATTTTAATGAATTTAATTTTTTTTAATCCAATTACCATTATTACTACTCGGAATTAAATTTTGGTATTTTTTAGGATACCTAGTCATTGATCTTCGAGTATCATGACCTCCTGCATAGTCAACATCACAATATCCAACTAGCTTATAGTTTTTACTTTTTTCGTACAAAAGATCATAGTTGATTGTATCTTTGATATATTTCAAGACCTGTCGAGTCGTATTCAAAAGATGCTTATTTGAACTTTGCATGTACCAACTCATGAATCCAACTGCATTCTCAAATCCGTTTGGTTGATTCATGTAGATCTCTTAGTCCAACTTTTTGTGCAAGAAAGCATTCTTCACATTTGTCTGCCATACTGTACGGTAGTGATTTTTGCTATTAGACTAAACATTTCCACATAATCAAGTTCATATTGTTGAGAGAACTCTTGACTAACAGGACAATGTGCCAACAAGGACACTGAGTCCCCAAGGGGGGTTGGCACTAAGTGGTGTGCCAACAAGGATACTGGCCCCAAAGAAGCGGATTGTGAGATCCCAAATCAATTGGAGAGAGGAACAAGTGCCAGCGAGGATGTTGGGTCTCGAAGAAGAGTGTATTGTGAGATCCACATCGATTGGAGAGGGGAATGAAGCATTCCTTACAAGGGTACATATATCTCTCCCCAGTAGACATGTTTTAAAAACTTTGAGAGAAAGTCCGAAAGAAAAAATCTAAAAAAAACAATATCGGCTAACAAAGCTATTAAACATGGCGGAATTAGAAGAATTTGAAAGATGTATTAAACTATTTCTAAGAGTGTTGACCTCACTTAGGCAAATCTTTTGAAAAAGATGAATGGAGTGTAAGCGAAGAGGCGTTATTTTATTAATATCGAAATTATAGTTTACAAACGGGGAGCTCTTGCCTTTATAAAATAGGCTAGAGCTGGAGGGAATGGGCCATTATTACAAGAATGCAAAAGAACTAACACCAATATGTGAGCTCTTTTTCATTTCTGGGGAAGCTGGTCTTAGTCCCTCCTCATTCCCTGTTTTGAGCACTAACTTCATGGTCCACGACATGGTGCCACCGATCCTCACTGCCTTTCGAACTCATGAATTTTAAACCATAAAATTTATACACCAACAACGACTACAAACTTACTGTATCTGATGATCATTTTCGATATGTTAATTAACAGCCTTGCATTTGCAGAACCGACTCTTCTACTTTTCACCGAACCTTTGGAGNTACTTTTCACCGAACTTTTGGGGTTCCTTCCTTCTGAAGCGAGCTACCACCACCTTCCCAAGAAAAAGAATGATACTTGAAAAGGAAAGATCCTAAAAAATGTACCGCCTCTCATCCTACTTCATCTCAAGAACCATAAGCGACCTCCCAATGGAGCTCGTCCTTCCCACCGTATTCGTCATCATAATCTACAGGATGGTAGGGTTGAAACGAACCGCGGCGAGTTTCTTTTTTACTCTATTTCCTCCGCTTCTGAGTGTTTTAGCGTCCCAAGTGTCTGGTCTGGCTGTTGGCACCCTTGTTTTGGACAAAACTTCAACCACCACACTTGGATCAGTCATCATACTTTGTTTCCTTCTAACATCAAGCTATTTTGTTCGATAGGTGTCAATGTTTATTGCTTAGACTAAGTACATTTCTATTGGTACTTATACTTACAGACTTTTGCAATATCTATCTCAATACGAAGCTACTGATATTTATCCATATTCAGGCAATGGAGGGAGCTACATGAAGTTGAAGAGACCCTTGCAATTAGGCAAGTGGGTCATCATGGAAAAATCACTACTGTTTTGGATTTGGTTGCTAGGCTTATTAGATATCATCTTGTTGCATAAATTTTTTTAAAGATTGGGCTTCATATTCCCTACGATCATATCATATTATATTCAACAACAACATAGCTTTATAACGTTCGTTAGAGTCAAAAGTTAGACTTTCATATCTTCACAAACAACAATTTCCAACATGGTTCAAGTATTCACTAACATGACATGCATCGAACGAATATCAAAACGAAAAGAAAAATAAAGAGCTTTGGTTACATATTCTACCATCAATATATAAATAGATAGCCAAAGGGAACAATGAACAAACTAAGTGTCACTGAACTATCACTATCCCTATAAACATCAAAGATTAACCCTAACAATATCAAAGATTTCAAAACAAATTCATCCGTTACACATCAAAGCTATTCCTTCTTAATTACACCAATCCTCATCAAAGCAGTATAAGTAACAAGACGATATCCAACGAGCATAGCCATCAAAGCCAAAATAGCAGTGGTTTTCCCATGAAGACCCATTTGCTTAATTGCAGGGAACTCTCCAACTTCACACACCCCCACTCCATGGCCGGAACATAGATAAGTATTAGTAGCTTTGTATTGAGATATCAGCAAAAGCTTATAAGTATAAGTACCAATAGAAATGTACTTAGTCCAAGAAATAGAAATAGAATTGGGAAGATGTGTATTCTCATTGATATTGATATCCTTTAAATAGGATACAAGCTAGCAACTAATACGTACAAATAAGAAAAATATAAAATAATTAAATATTGAGAATAAAATACAATATACTGTAAATCAAATATTATATCTCAATAGATATCTTTATGCGAGAATAATCATTTAAATCATATTCATAAACAATGCTATGAACTTACCTGTTTGAGAAAATGTTTTTAAAACAATACAAAAGAAATATTAAATAAAAAAAAGTAAATATTAAATATAATCACGCTCTGTACCAACCTAAAGTCTAAGAAATTTAAATACATCTACTCTATGCATGTGTCATGATCTTTACTTGTAATGTCAACCATGCACGGAAATGCAAAGACATACAACATGAATGAAACCTATCATCTTAAAGTCATATTCGCTTAGGTGACTATCCTAACCTAGTCATTGGATGTGTATTTACTATTCTACACACAACTCATATGTGTGAATATGGACCCAACAGTCGATTCGCACACCTCCTGGGCCCTTTTCTGGTTGGGTTAGCATTCTCTGATACTGTTGTCGGACAACCTGAAGGAGTAGCGACCGTTGTAGCATCATGTTAAACATAATGATCTTTTTCCTTTTCATAAGGTACACTTATGTACTCATTGTAAAGGGGGTAATACCCCGATGCATGTAACATACAAGAATGCATGGAAAATGGGGTGAGAGAGACTCAAACTCTCAACCTCAAGATAACTGTTCGAGCTATGAGACCTACGCGCTAGCCAACTACGCCACCACTCCTTCCTATTTTCTTTCATATAATATATGGTGTAGTGACTATAACTCTAGACTCTTAATATTGTGAGATCCCACATTAATTGGAGAGGGGACTGAGTGCCAACGGGGATGCTGGGCCTCAGGTCCCATCAAGCAATCTGCTTAGGGTTCCAACCTCAACGGTTGGCAACTAAACACGAGGGTTGCGCTCGTTGCGGAATTTAACCCAACACCTTACGACACGAGCTGACGACAGCACCAGGTGGGTCCATATTACTCCTTTATGAAAAGGAAAATGATCATTATGTTTAACTAGACGGGTCCATATTCTAACATATGAGCCGTGTGTAGAATAGTAAATACACATCCAATATGATCTAGTTTGGATAATGATTATTATATTTAACCAGGTGGGTTCATATTCGCACATATGAGCCGTGTGTAGAATAGTAAATACACATCCAATAACCGAGGATAGTCACCTAAGGGAATAAGACTTTAAAATGATAGGTCCCATTCATGTTACATGTCTTTCTATTTTCTAACTCCAATATTGGGGTGGTCATTTACTAAGTATTCCTTAACATACTCAAGTCACGCACTACTTGTATATTTTAGGTAAAGCTAATACATCTCTACACAAACTCAAACCATGTGCTACTTTTATATTTTAGGTAAAGACAAGGCACCCCTGCACGGTTGACGACGTAAGTAAAGAGCATGACACATGCATAGGGTAGGTGTATTTAAATTTCTTAAACTTTAGGTTATTATAAGGCGTCATTATATTTAATATTTACTTTGGTTTATTTAATATTTCTTTGGTATTGTTTTAAAGAACTTTTCTTAAACATACAAGTCCATGACGTTTTATGAAGGTGATTTAAATGATTATTTCTGCATAAGAAGTTACATTATGTATATGACAGTAACTTTAGGTTAGTAGAAATCTAAGGTTGTTACAAATGGTATCACAGCCAGATACTGGTCAATGTGCTAGCGAGGACACTGAGCCCCGAAGGAGGGTGGACACTGGGCAGTGTGCCATCGAGGACGCTGAGCCCTGAATGGGGTGAATTGTGAGATCCCACGTCAATTGGAGAGAGGAACGAGTGCCGACGAGAATGGTAGGCCTCGAAGGGGGTAGATTGTGAGATCCCACCTCGGTTGGAGAAGGGAACGAAATATTTCTTATCAGGATGCGAAAACCTCTCCCTAATCGAGGTGTTTTAAAAACTTTGAGAGAAAGTCCGAAAGAAAAAATTCAACAACAAAATCTACTAGCAAAACTATCGGCAAAATTTGAAGAATCTGAAACATGTATTAAACTATTTTTGGGCAAATCTTTGGAAAAAGATAAGTGGAGTGTAAGCCAAGAGGGGTTATTTTATTGATATCAAAATTATAGTTTACAAACGGGGAGCTCTTGCCTTCATAAAATAGTCTAGAGCTGGAGGGAATGGGCCATTATTACAAGAATGAAAAAGAAGTAATACCAATATGTTGCCATTGATATCTGTTCTTCAATCATTTCTGGGGAAGCTGGTCTGTCATTAGTCTCTCTTCATTCCCTGTTTTGAGCACCAACTTCATGGTCCACAACATGGTGCCAACACCCTTTAGAATTCAAGAATTTTAAACCACAAAATTTATACACCAACAACGACTAAAAACTTACTGTATCTGATGATCATTTCCGATATGTTAATTAACAGCCTTGCATTTGCAGAATCGACTCTTCTACTTTTCACCGAACTTTTGGGGTTCCTTCCTTCTGAAGCGAGCTACCACCACCTTCCCAAGAAAAAGAATGATACTTGAAAAGGAAAGATCCTAAAAAATGTACCGCCTCTCATCCTACTTCATCTCAAGAACCATAAGCGACCTCCCAATGGAGCTCGTCCTTCCCACCGTATTCATCATCATAATCTACAGAATGGTATGGTTGAAACGAATTGTGGCGAGTTTCTTATCGACTCTATTTCCTCAGCTCCTGAGTGTCCCAAGTGTTTGGTCAAGCTGTTGGCTCCCTTGTTTTGAACCAAACTTCAGCCACTACACTTGGACCAGTCATCATGCTTTGTTTCCTTCCAACATCAAGCTATTTTGTTCGGTGGGTGTCAATGTTTATTGCTTGGACTAAGTACATTCCTATTGATACTTATACTTACCGGCTTTTGTAATATCTCAATACGAAGCTACTGATATTTATCTATGTTCAATCAATGAAGGGAGCTACATGAAGTTAAAAGAGTCCCCTGCAATTAACCAAGTGACTCATCATGGAAAAGTCTTGGTTACTAAGTTGGTTGGATATCATCTTGTTGCATAAATTTTTTAAAGATTGGGCTTCATGTTCCCTACTATCATATCATATTGTATTCAACAACATAGCTTCATAACGTTCGTTCGAATCAAAAGTTAGATTTTCATATCTTCACAAACAACAATTTCCAACATGGTTCAAGTATTCACTAACATGACATGCAACAGTATATAAATATAGATGGCCAAAGGGAAGAATGAACAATCTAAGTGTCCTAACATACACTGAACTATCACTATCCCTATGAACATCAAAGATTAACCCTAACAATAACAAAGATTTCAAAACAAATTCATCCGTTACACATAAAAGCTATTCCTTCTTAATTACACCAATCCTCATCAAAGCAATATAAGCAACAAGACGATATCCAACGAGCATAGCCATCAAAGCCAAAATAGCAGTGATTTTCCCATGAAGACCCATTTGCTTAATTGCAGGGAACTCTCCAACTTCACACACCCCCACTCCATGGCCGGGACATAGATAAGTATCAGTAGCTTTGTATTGAGACATGAGCAAGAGCTTATAAGTATAAGTACCAATAGAAATGTACTTAGTCCAAGCAATAAACCTCGGCACATGCTGAACAAAATAGCCCGATGTTAGAAGGAAACAAAGCATGATAACTGATCCAAGTGTGGTAGCTGAAGTTTGGTCCAAAACAAGCGCGCCAACCGCCAGACCAAATCCTTGGGACACTAAAACACTCAGGAGCTGACAAAATAGAGTCGAAAAGAAATTCGTCGCGGTTCGTTTCAACCCCGCCATCCCGTAGACTATGACAATGAAGACGGTGGGAAGGATGAGCTCCATTGGAAGGTCGCTTATAGTTCTTGAAATGAAGTAAGACGAGAGGCGGTACATTCCTGAAGATCTCTCCTTTTCGAGTATCATTCTTTCTCTTGGAAAGGTGCTGATAGCTTGCAAAAGAGGGAAGAAACCCCAGAAGCTTGAGGAGAAGTAGAACAATCCAATCTACAAGTACAAGGTTGTCTTAACATGATCTCATTCAATACAAGAACTAACTAAATGTTTTGTTGGTGTTTTTGTGTGTGTGTGGGGTTAAAGAAATGAATAAAGAGGGATTTGAAACCTTGTCTTGTAAATGGGCATCATCAGATTGCCACCATAACAGCCCACTGATGAAAGCCACAGCTAAAACTTGGGCAATCTTGAGCCCAGAAAAGGATTCATGCTTTCTTTCCTTAATTCCTCTGTTCAAGAGAACACAGAATTGTTGCCACCAAGTGGTAGACCATCGCTCAAATCTCTTGTTTATTGTGGCATCTTCATCCAAATGTTCATCACTTTCTTTTACCTCTAACTCCAAGTTTTCAGCCATGTCACTGTTCTTGTAACATGAAACAAGCTTCTCCTTAATCATGGTGGCCTCCTCTTCCGGATCATTCATTGACAAACCTGCAGCTAACTCTGTCAAGAACACTCCAAAACCACATTTCTTTAAGAAAATGAAAGAAAAATGGCATACCATTAGCAAGATCCAACAAGAAATCAGAAGGGTTCATAGGCACAGAAACAGAGTAGCCAAGAGTGGAGAAATAATCCATGGCTTCGGATCCTTTCCCAAAATACATCGTGTTGCCTTCGGACAACAACAAGATCTTATGAAACATATAGAAAAGGCGGCTGGAAGGCTGATGAATGGTCATAACCACAGTCTTCCCACCATTATGAGTGAGCTCCCAGAGAGTGGAAACGATCCTTTGAGCCGTGGTGGAGTCAAGACCCGAAGTGGGTTCGTCAAGAAACAGAAGACTAGGGTTTATGAGCATTTCTTGGCCAATGCTGACCCTTTTCCTCTCTCCCCCAGAAACCCCTCTTAGTCTTTGGTCACCCACGACGCTGTTCTTGCACTTAACGAGACCAAGCTGGGACAGGACAGCCTCTGCGTGAGCCAATTTCTGGTGCTTGGTCAAGGCATTTGGAAGCCTTAAAAGCGCAGTGAAAACAAGGGTTTCAGTGACGGTCAAATGGGGAAGAAGAATGTCATCTTGGGTTACAAAGCCAATGTTGCGTTTAATTTTATTGGAGAAAGGTTTATTGTTATAAGAAATGGTTCCTTCGAGACGGCCACCCAAGCGGCCTCCAATGGCTGTGAGAAGCGTGGTTTTTCCGGACCCCGATGGACCCATCATGGCTAACATCTCCCCTGGTCGAACCACTCCGCTTATACCTTTCAAGATCGCTTTCTCTTCCGAATTTGACTTCTTAGATTTGATATTGTAAACGACCTTGTGGAACTGCAAAAAAAAAAAAAGAAAACCGATTAAAGAAAGTGAATAAAGATTATGATATTGATAAAAGATTTTTACCTTTAAAGTGAGTGGGCGGTTCTCCTCGCGGAAAAAGGCAGCGGCTTCGGAAGAATCAGTGGTGTTTGTAATGGTGGGGTTTGTGTGGGATTCAATGTCTGGGTCTGCCATTTTGGTGTTGAGTGGTGCATGTAAGCGAAGAAGCAATTAGCTGCTTTATTTGGTGTATTTATATAGGGAGAAGAATGATGGAAGGAATGAAATTCTTGATTTAATCGTGTGGATCTGTGTTTCTAAAAGTAACTGATTTCCAGCTTTTCTTTCCTCAAATTAAGCCCATCAACTTCTTGCTTCAACTTTTTAATTTCAATAAATAACCACACTAAAATTATATTTTAAAACTTTCGTACAAAATTATACTCTATGATCCACTGTAATATTCTTAATATTCCTCGCTTAATATATATATATATATTTAAATACTACAACTACAGGACTATGATACTAATTTTTTATACCAATAGAAGAAGCAAGATTGATTGTACTCCTAACACCAATGAATGGAATTTAATCATAGAGACAGAGATTTATGTGGTTTGGAGAGAAGAAACTCCTACATCCCACGTGTAGTAACTAATCACTAATAATCAAAGTGTTTACAAGTGAATACCAAACTCTCTGCAAAGTCTCACCAAAATGTCATTTCAAAAAATATAATGTAACATATAAACTCAATCAAATTCTGATATCCTCAACCTCCTCGACAAATGGATGATTCAGTTAGAATATTAATAAAAAAAATCCAAACTAAAATAAATAAGATATTAATTGAAATGGTTATAAATTAAATGACCAAATTTTTTTTTTTTTTTTTTTTTTTGTTTGTTATATATATGGTATATAGTTAATGACTAAATTAAATAAAAAAACATTTATGACATTTTACACAAAATATATATATATATATATATATATATATATATATATCCACTTCCTTCCAACAGAGATTTTTTGACACTTTTGGCCACATATTAATTAGAATTTTGGAGTGGTAAGATTTATGTAAGTTAACTATGGTTAGTTTTGACTCTCAATTAAAGCACACTAAAATAAATTATGGAAGCAAAAAGTAACGAAATAAATAACACTATAACCGAACCAAATAGTACTTCAAGCACAAACGCTTTTGAACCACTAATAAATCGTGCAAAAACTAAATCATGTACAAATTAAATTAACTCTATTTAAGCAATTTTAAGCAATAAGATGATATACAATAAGCATGGCCACCAACGCAACAATGGACTGCAGGAAAGTCTCCATCTTTACACAGCCCTCTAGAGTTGGGACATGGATCGGATGAGTATCATCTGCTTCCAACTGAGACATCATATATAGATACTTAATCCAACCAATAAACATTTAGGGGCAATAATACCTTATGGAACATATAGAAAAGCCGACTCGATCGAGGGGTGATGAATTGTCATAACCACGCTCCTAAGTCATCGACATAATTCTCTAAGTCATCGTGGAATTAAGCCTCGATGTTTTAAAATATCATCACTGGCCCAATAGGATTAAGCCCAATAATTGTACAGTTAATGGGAGTCCACATTCGTACCATTACAAGTTGGTATCATCAGAGAGTTGAATCTTGTCTTACCAAAGATGTATAATGCTACGTTAGATCTTTTAGACTTGAGCGGATGAGAGCAAGGGGACCATACAAAAATATGATAGTTGGTAGGCACGGAGGTTGCTCCCTATCCGATAAGGGTGTTATGTAGGGCTTATTAAGATTTTTTCGGCTAACCCCTAATACTGAGTGATTCAATATAAGACGAGAGCGTTCCTTGCCTTAAGATGAGCCCATGAGTTGCGGAAAATTAGGTTGTTCCTCGAGTACCTACGAGATATAGATATATGACATACATGAGACCTAATAGTATAATTGATTCAACTTTTGTGAACTAAATATTAGAAGCGACGGTTCCTACCGGGCCAGATGATGGCGAGGATGGGGATGAGGAAGATTGTCATGTATCCGCCCGGCCCCGTGGACATCCTCCACTTTTATTTTTATTTTCTTTTTATTATTCTACGTTTATTTTAACCGAATTTCAACTCGAATATTCGGTGGGTGACAGATGAAAAAGTTTTTAATTACAAATATAAAAGTTTTAGAGTTGAATTTTGATATAGTTTAGAATTAAAAACTTTCATAATTGACGATCACAAACTTCAAAAGCCCTAATTTCACCGTACTTTCATAAATTTTGGGTGGAAACTTCAAAATTAAAAAAAAATTAAATTAAATTAAGAAATAATTTTCCTTAATCTCCCTCCAATTAACGGCTAAATCCTCCAATTAACCGACTTTCATTAGAAATTCCAGAATTTCCTCTTTTTTTAATTTAAATAAAATGCGAAACTACCATTTTGCCCCTTGGTTTCCTCAAATTTATTTGAATAAAATATTTTTATTTTATTTTATTATCCATATATTCAATTTTGTAAATATCTTGAGATAGTTTAACAAATTCAATTTTGAAGTCCTTTGTTCGACATTTAAGGAATTACCCAATAAGACAATATTATTGGGCACAACTTGGGCACGACTAAGTTTACGACATTTGAGGAATTACCCAATAAGACAATCTTATTGGGCACGACTAAGTTTAGGGCATGACTCTGATACTATGTTAGACGAACACGACTCTCCACAATGTTATGATATTGAAACATAAGCTCTCATGGCTTTACTTTGGGCTTCAACAAAAAGCGATGGAGAGAATATTCTTCTGTTTATAAATCCATGATCATTTCCTAAATTAGCGGATGTGGGACTTTCATCATTCAACAACATTCTTTCATCATCCAACAACATGTAATGAGTCAAAACAGACCATATCTATTTCAAGTTTAAGGTTAGATTTGATCAAATTGAAACAAAAGTACACCAAAAATTTAAATTTATTATTATTATTATTGTTATTATACATCATGATACATTTTGTTTGTGAGGATGTTATACAAAAGAATAATAAGTGTTAGATGTTGGCCTACTTCATCTTCCTTTCACCCCATCTCTACCAAATTTCTGATCACAACATTTGATATCTTGGTCACAACTTCGGGTAATGTCCTAAAAAAAAACATAGAGAAATAAATGAAATTAAATGAAATTAAATACTATAATATATATGAAAAATATATTAATCTTACTCTTTAAAGGAATTAAATTTGAGGCCCTCAAACTGCTTAGCTTGTTGGAGAGCCCAATTGAACCGGCTAAGCTCATCTGTTTCATAATCATTGTCACCCTGAATACGAAGCTCAGATGGTTTGATATCACAGAAGATGGGAATGAGCTTCTTGTTGGAGTCGATGATCATGGCCAACTCATGTAGGCAAAAGTAAGACTCACAATAGCGAGGCGAGAACACAGCCACGCCAACTTTGCAGTGCCTAATGGCGCCATGAATTTCATCGAACAGCTTCTCCCCAGGCTTCAAATTCTTGTAGTCTAGAAAGGGGCGGAGGTTCATTCGGACGAGCCTGTCGTACAGCAACGCCGCCACTGTCTTTTTGGTGTCGACGCCTCTGTGGTTTATGAAGACGTCGCAGGGCTTGACGATAGGCATGTGGTTGTTGCCAAGATGAGCTAGAAACTGCCTTGGCGTAATGTTGGCGACGGCGGACATGCGGTTCATCATGGTGAGAGGGAGGTTGGGGTTGAGGATGGAAACAGGAAATGTTGGGGTTTTTATATGTAATTTGAATGTAAATGAAACAAGGAAAATGGTTGGAGAATTAAGACGTTTCATTTGAAATTCAAACGGGAAATATTTTAGATTTGAATTGACACGAATTTTTTGTTTTTTTTTTGTTTTTTTTGAAAGCGCCAGGAAAGTAAAATTAAGGTTTGACGGAGTAAAATGGAAGTACTGTTGGCTTTATAAAGTAAAATTTTAAAATGGGGCTGTACCTTTGTCTACGTAATTCAATCTCTCCCCCTTCCTCAACGCCCAATTTTTTTCATTCGTTTTGCCCGTCTTTATACGAGTTGGGTTGGGTTACTAAAATTTTTTTACATCTGAATTGGCGACTCGAGTAATTTTGAAGTGTTTACGGGTTGGGTGGGTTGGTAAAATTTTTTAAACCTGAGTTGGTGACTCGAGCAACTCCGAAATGTATATATATTAGGTTGGGTTGGTAAATTTTCTTAGAATTGAGTTGGTGACCAGAGCAATTCTAATAGAGTTCCCAATTCAACCCTATGTTTTCTTTGTTGGGTGGTTAGATTTTTTTTTTTTAAAATAAAAAAAATCTTATAAAGTAAAATCTCTAAAGTTTAAATATTAAATATTCACAAGATTAACGCTGGCTACAAACGTCAAATATTTTTAATCTTCGTAATAATCTTAATAGTATAATAAAATAGGATTAAGTTGTAACTCTGTGGGTCGAGTTTGATGTGACAAAAAAAATGTCAACCTGCGAATTGACTCGAATTTTTAAATTTTAATTTTTTATTTTTTATTTTCTTTTTTGTTATTTCTTAGTTTTGGGCTAATAAAAATTTCCCTTTTTATTGATTTATTTATGTCTACTAAAAACAAGTTATTTTTCATTTTAAACGAGAGACGTCCATTTTATTCATCTAAAATGGGTGAAAATTATTCATTTAGGCAAAGAAGGAAGGAAAAAGTGAAGAACGTTTTTTTTTTCTTGTTAGATAAATAGAGTCAGAGACCAAAATATATTTCTCATCCCGACTTTAATATATATAATATTTCTCTTTTTTACTAAATTAAAAATAAGTTAGTTTTAAAACTCTAATAACTAAAATTAGGATGTAAATTTTTTTACTTGTTATTATAAGTTACTATGTATTATAAAAATTTAACCTTTTAGAAATTAGTTAATTATATATATATATATATATATATTTATAAAATATATTTATTTATTAAGATATTTTTACAAATTTTTAATAAAATTATATTAAAAAATAATAAATAAAAAAATACTTCTAATTTAATCTACAAATTCTGACATAAAATTATCAACTCAATCTCCATCAAAATAAATAGAAAATTTCAAAGCCCATCTCTAGTTTTAGTTTTAAAATATTTTGGATACTTTTTATATTCTCAATGCAGTCCCTCTGTTTTTTTAAAATTTCATATCAACCCCTAACTTTTTGTTATTTTATATTTCCTCCCTTTTTTAAATGGTCCTTTTTCAAGGAAGTCCCCTTTATTCTTTTCCCTTTTTGTTTTTAATCCCTAAAGTACGTTCTTCTTTCCTTTTTCCGTCTTCTATTATTAAAATAATTTCAACCCATTTTTATTTTTGGTCTCCTTCTTTACATATAAATTTTATTTATCTCATTTTATTACTTAAAATTTTTATACCATTATATTTTAATTCCTGGGTTTGTATTAGTCTCCTTAGATTATTATATTTTTTAAAAAAAAAAAATTGAATAATTATTTAAAGTATTTGACTCCACTAAAAAAGTTAGGTATTGAGAGTTTTTTTTTTTTTTTTTTACAAAAATAATAATACTCCTTATTTTATTCTTCTTCTTGAACGAGAAATTAATTGAATAGTAAGTTGAACGTGACTAACAAATTTACGTTCGAGTTCTATAATTAAGTGGTCAAGTCATAGTTTATATGAACATCATATTATTTAATTAATCAAAGTCAATTATTTAATATGATTCTTATAGTTCGAACTCCCGTTAGTAGACAATGAGAAAATTGTAAAAGAATTTATATTTTTTACCAGGAAATATGTCCAAATTTTCTAAGTAAAAGGACGAGAGAAAAATAGAAATAATATATAATTACGTTTGGTCGAATATTTAAAAATAAGAGATTCAATTAAATATGAATTATGTTCGTTGTTTAAATATATGTTTGGGAGTAGATTTAGAAATTTGATACGCATTTCAACAAATATTTAAAATTTGATTTGTTTATGATAACTTGTAGAGTACGGATCGAATGAAAATATTTTTATGAAAGAATTTGGAATTATTATTTTGAAAGTAAGCGATCACTTTCATCAATATATACGCGTAATTCACTTATATTCGTATATAAATATTTATTCGAACGAGAATACATGTCAACCATTTCATACCATTCATATTGCATACATATGTCATATCATAGCGTTTCCATGCTTCCAGGATAATAATTCTCATCCTATACATATCATATATCACAACAATCATATAATATAACCCGTGTATGCCTTACACATATCACTTCGTAACATATCGTATCATAATACATCATATCATAACATATATCATGTCATTCATATATCATATCACAATAAATAAATAAATATCCGTCATTCACATATCATATCATACCATATTGCTCCATATGCATATCCTAGTCATAACGTTTCCTAAATTTGTCATAGTCTTATCGTTCTTATACATCTCAGAGTCATATCATTTCATGACATATCTTAGTCATATCGTTTCCTAAATGTATCTTAACCATATCGTTTCATGAACGTATTTTACTCATATCATTTCATGAACGTATCCTAGTTATACCGTTGCATGAACGTATCCTAATCATGTCGTTTTATGAACATATCTTAGTCGTATCGTTACATTACGTTTATCGCATACTTCTCATATCTTATCTCAAACATATCATTGAATACATCATACCATAAGAGTTATCATACCATTCACATATTATAACATATACATAGCATATCATCGTCATATTGTTTCATAAACAATTCACACGTATCAAATATATGAAACGTGTCAACACACAACATCAAATATAATCATACTGATAGTAAGATCATTTACTTGATTAGTTTAGACTAGTGTCACCAATTTATCTTTAATAAAAGTTCGATTTTGTCTTTTGTATCCAAATCAACCTCGTAAGCAAGCCATCTTGCTTAGCCACCTCATATCCGCTGCAATTTTTCTCATTTGCACTTTCAACAAGGTTTCGAATTAGACTCAGCACTATTCTTTAAAAATCCATTTTTCCACAGTAGCACAATCTACAGGATGGTGAGCTTCTTCGGCTATGATACCACTGGTTGAAAACGCAGTAGACTTTTACAATAAATTGAAGAGACAAATAAGAAAATTGTTCTTGAGAAACCAGAACTTATATTTTTCTTGTTAATAACTTTACTTTGCTCGACTTTCCACAAAATGACAAATCCTACCCATGTATACGGGTATACTAGTCGAAAAATACATCAAGCGACATCAATATTAAATACTAATATATGTAACTTTTCACCGATATATCAACATATACCTCAATTATTCATGAATCCCTATTTTTTATGTATTTAACATGTATCGAGATTAATTCTTACCGTTCGATTATACCGACAATGTTGCTCAAATTTGTGAAGAATTTTACTATCGTTTACTCATATGAATGAGTTCATGTTGTATTATGTGTGGAACTTGGAGATATGGTAATCGTCATGACTCTATTAGAACAATGGATACGCAAAAGAAAAAAAAAACTATACTTAATTCGTTGACGACCCATTGCATGGTTCGAGGCTAAATGTTGAACCTAAGTGATTTTATTAAAAAAAAAATCGAGTAAATTTTTTAAAATGGGGTGGTGTTCTTATACCTGATCTATCTACCTAATTTATTATTTATTTTTTTTTAAGTTAAATTAATAAAAATATCAAAAAGGGTTAATAATATTTTTATTGGAAGGTTTTAAGGGTATTATAAAAATTACTTTTAAGGATCATATATTCTTTTAGATAATATTTAAAGTTAAATGATATATATTTTTAATTAATTTAACTTTTTTTATTAAAAAAATATCTCACACATTTTCTGGAGTGGCACAAAAAAGAAAAGAGTTTAATACTGAAATTACAGATTTGCCCTCAGTCCCAGTCGACACACATTGTATTACAGAAATGCCATCTGGACTTTTTTGGTATTTGGTCATTGTTTTCAATTATCTGTTGCTTTTTGCAAAGAATTTTAAAGACAACCTGCTGCTGCTGCTACTAGACTTAGTCCTCTGTTCTTAAAGAGAGGGCAGAATAGAAATTAGAAAAAGGCTTTCAAGAAAGAAACAGATCTGCGAAGCTCTTAATCTGCTCAACAATGGCGTCAAAGCTACTCCTTCTCTTGGTCTTTGTGTTTGATGTCATCGCTTTTGGGTTAGCCATTGCAGCTGAGCAAAGGAGAAGCACTGTAAAGCTCTTACTCTTTTCCCCTCTCTCTTTACTTCGCTTTATTGTTGCATATTTCAGTGAAAGTTTGTGGCTTTACTTCAAATCTTGGTGATTTATGGCCTTTCTCTTCTGGGTTTGCTTAGTTCATTTGGTTCTTAATATGGGTTCTGAATACAGAGACGGAATATGAACATTGGGTTTTTAGGTTTAAGGGATTTAGAACGTTCCTGCTAGTTTTCTCAGTGACCAAACAAAGATAAGTGTTTTGTTTCAGCTGGAAAAGTGCTCAGATCTGCTTTTATTGGTCTTTTTAAACACCAATTGTCCTGTTCACACAGAAACTTCTTGTGAATGATAGCACATCATTTCAATGCAGTTCTTTGTGTTCTTTATTTGTGTTGTTTATGTTCTTCTAGATTGAGGGTGTGTTGTTGTGCGATTCTAATAGGGTTCTGTTATTGGGATTGTGATATACCATAACAAATCTTGAAAAACTACTCTTTTCATGTAAGGATGCTTAACCGTGGCACCGATATTATTCGGGGCGGAGAAGGAGATTCTATGAACCTTCTTCGACGTGAGATTTGCAAATCTTGAAAGACTACTCTTTCGTTTAAGGATGCTTAATCACTAGGTTGTGATTGCTTTAAGGAGAGATTTTGTAAGAGCCTAACCCCACCCACTCGTAACAGATATTGTCCTTTTTGGACTTTCTCTTTTGGCTTCCCCTCAACGTTTTAAAATGCGTTGAAAGAATACTTCGTTTAGAGATCTCACAATCCACCCCGTTTAGAGCCCAACATCCTCGTTGGCACTCGTTCCCTTCTCTAATCAATGTAGGACCACCAATCCACCCCCTTCCGAGCCTAGCGTTCTTGCTAGTACACCGCCTCATGTCCACCCCTGTTTGAGTCTCAGCCTCCTTGTTGGCACATCACCCCTTGTCTGAGCTTCCCTTCAAAGTTTTAAAACGCGTCTACTAGGGAGAGGTTTTCACACCCTTATAAACAATGTTTCGTTCTCACATATCTAATGGATCTCAAAGACAAATCTAAAGATGAATTCTTCTTCAAAGGCAGATCTGATATTCTGAGGTCCCACATTGTTTGTTTTTGACCCACAAGCCATTACTTTCCCCTCACTTTCTTTACCTGCTCCCAACAAGAACAGCCAAACTCATAACTCAGTGGGGAACTGTTTGAAAGGTCAATAATTGTCTTCTTTTTGTAAAAGATTTAGTTGAAGTACTTTGTATTCTTATCTGTTCTACGAAGGACAAGATATTTACCTCTAACAACTTTGAATGTTCTAAAGAGTTCATAATTATTTTAATCCCATTTGATTTGAAATGATTTCACAGGCAAAGATAGTTGAAGACTCTGATGCCAAAAGAAACTATTGTGTATATGACTCAGACATTTCAACTGGCTTAGGAGTTGGAGCATTTCTCTTCCTGATGGCTAGCCAGATCCTCATAATGGTGGCTAGCCGCTGCTTTTGCTGCGGTAAGCCTCTGAGTCCGGGCGGTTCGAGGGCTTGGGCCATCATTCTCTTCATAACTTGCTGGTAAGTCGAGTCGAGCAAACTAACATGTTACGACATCAAATTTTTGTACAATAGTATGATATTGTCTACTGATATGAAATAATCTGTTTCAGGGTGTTCTTTTTAATCGCCGAGATTTGCGTACTCGCGGGTTCTGCTAGGAATGCATACCACACCAAGTACAGAACATTGCTTACTGATACTCCTCCCTCTTGTCAAATGCTGAGAAGAGGAGTGTTTGCTGCAGGAGCAGCTTTCATTTTCTTAACTTCCATTGTTTCGCAGTCTTACTACGTTTGCTACTCGAGGGCCCGGGAGAGCTTCCAATCACACAACAAAGACACTGGCATCGGCATGAGTTCGTACCGATGAGATTCGTTGTAAATGTCGTTTTTTCGATCACGTTCTGTTTCGATATAGTTTTGCCTTACATTACACGGTTTGTAGCTTTCAATCCAGTTTATAGAAGCCTATAGGTTGTCGTCTTTCTCTACCGTTCTATGTTTCAACGAAACTCCGTGGTCGATGTCTTCGTGTCGGTATCAGAAAAACATTGCTAGAAAATGAAGATTTATGTTGCAGGATAATGTTTCTTATTCTTATTCTTTCATCCTTTTGTTTATTTTCCCAGTAAATTGTATGTAATTAATATTTTATGTTATACTCCAAGTATAGGTAGCTTAAATAATAATAATAATAAAAATTATGGAATTAAATATATATCTATATATCTTTTTATAACTTAATTTAGTGTAAATTTAAAATTTAATATATTATTATTATTATTATTATTATTTATATATGAGGGTAGATATCACGTGCTACAGCTCCATTTTATCACCTCTTTTTGTAAAGCTTAATCATAGGTTTCACGTGCAAATCAATTATATAGGTCCATTTCGACGACTAAAGTATACTTTTCTGTTATACGCTAATGCCATACTTATAGTGTTCTGATACTAATTGTTGTAGCGGAAGTGGAAGCAAAATCGATCGTACTCACATACCCATAAATATAAATTAAATAAAGAGAGACAAAGATTTACGTGATTTGGAGAGAAGAAATTTCTCTACATCTACGGGTGGGTGGTAGTTAATCACTATAACCAAAGTGTATTTCTCACAAAACACAAAATGGAATGACTCCACATTTCGAAACAATGCTAGACAAATATTTATATAGGCGTAGCAATATTAATGTTATACGTGAATCAAGATGATTCATGTATCGATATGGGAGATGAACCAAATGAATTCCAATAGGTTCATGCATAGGAGAGGAGAACGTACCAAAAATGGTCACGATTCTTCTTAACAATTTACAACATTTTCGTCATGAGAGCATACGCTTAAAATGAACAATATCATGTTATTTATAACAAAGATTTAGCTGTGCATAGCTAATAAGTGATATCATAGACATGCTCCCGACTCTAAAGTAGATTTTTTTTATAGATTGAGGCCTAGCTCCCTAACTTTTTAAATTGAGAGCGAGACTAATGTTATAGGTAATATTGGATCTCACAGAATAGGTCAAAACTAAAATAAAAATTTGTCCAAGACGAAAGTAGACCTTCCCTCAAATTCAATGGCAAATTTAGATCTAATCCTAACTTGTTTGGGATTAAAAAGAACCATTCGAAATGGCTCGACTTTTTTAGAACAGGTCTAAGTCAAATAATAATGATTCGAAGCACCTCTTTTTACACTATTTCGGAAATCCAAAGACTCAATCGTATGGATATGAAAAAGACAGGATTTTCAATCATCGTAAGTCAATTTTCATATAAAATACTCCCGAGCAACCCATATTACTTCATGAAATTAAATAATATAATTTGTGGGTCCCTAATGAACTGATTGGCAGTCCCACATCGCTTGTGCTGAAAGCAGCAGACTAAAATTAGCTATAAAAGGAGGAAAGCAAGTTGGTTTAAAGCATACCTTTCTCGGCCTTTTGGCTAAGATCAAGTGTAGTATCTGTTCTTATCAGTTTAATATCTGATACGTGGGCCATCGGCCCACATGATATTAAATTAATTTTTAACGGGGAGGAGCCCGTATACAGCAGCTTGCTGCTGGGGCTCTCGAGCGTCGCCAAAGTCTTGCACTATTGCTTGGGCCTGGCGCGCCCTTAATTATCAGTCCAAGGTAATTTCTGGAATTTTCAAATGAGTCTCTACGGTAAAATCTTAGGAAGTTGATTTTTCAAATACTAGACATTAGATTTTTTTTAGTTGATTTGTGCACGTGACTTAGTGGATCGAAGATTGATTTAATTCCCCCAGTTTTTTAAGTTAATATTCACTTGAAGTTAAATTGAATATATATGTATATATTCTCTTGAATGTTGTTCTTGTAGTCTATTATGTTTTTAAATAATTCAATCAATGATCTAAATAATTTTATTTTTATTAACTTAAAATTTTATCTTTGTTATGTCGAATTTTAAATAAATGAAAATGAGTTTGTATTAAAATGGTTAGATTATTTATGTACACATATTTATTATAATTTTAGTTAATTCCTTTTCAATTATTTATTCTCTGTATTTGAAATGTGTTTTTTTTTTAAATATTGAAAGTGGATTACCTATCTTAATTCATTATTTATTTTATATATTTTATTTATTAATATTTTACTTTTATTAAAACAAAAATCTGAATAAGGGACCATAATTCAACCCAATATTTCATAGTTTCATTGAATTTATTAGATAATAAAACGTTATTTAGGTTAAAAAATTTATTACCTCATAAATGTTATTTAAGTTAAAAAAATTATCTTATTTAGACTCACTCAATTTCAATCCATAAATACTCATTTATTTTTAAATGAAAAAATTATATAGTATTTTAATTGATATTTTTTATTTTCTCGTTTCAAGAGGGCACATTAGGGATTCAACAACGAGTCTCCAAATATTCTAATCCAATAGAGCATCAATTTATTCGATCTTTTAAGTCGTGAACTTAAATATTCTTAAAAGTATACTTACCTCCCTACATGTCATAGATTTAAACTCGAGAATAACATCTAAAATGATTTATTACCCAATATAAACTAAACTTATCATGAATAGATAAATAAATATTCGATGGGTAAGAAAAAAAGAGATTGAAAGTTAAATTGCAAAGCCCCAGTTGATACCAATTTCATCTCCAGTTTTCATTTAATTTAAAAGCTAAATCTTAACATCACTTTTAAAAGAATTATTTTAAGAGTTTTACCATTTGGCAACAATTCCGAAATGAAAGATATAAAATAAAATAAAATAAAAATATTGTAAATAAACTTACTTTTTTAAGGACATAAAACTTGACTTACCATCAAACAAACCCCACGAAGTTAAAATTTACAAGCCCTCCAAATACAAATATCTTAAATCACGATAAATAAGAAACAAAAACATCAATAACTGTCTCTCTAGATCAGAACTTGAATCTTCACCCAATAATGCTATATATTCTCAAAAAAGGGAAAAAGAAAATCAATTTCCCAATGGAGAGAAGCATGAGAAGGTTAATGCTACTCTGTCAATTTATCCTTCAGATATGCTAGGACAGCTTTGGTTCCTTTCTCTAAGATTGCCCTCCGAATGCTGTATAAACAAATGTGACCATTGGTTAACAAACATTAACACAGGAATTTACTTTCATGTTGAAATGGAAAAAATGAAACGAATCATCGTCGTACCTTCTAAGCGGATTTCCATCCAGTTTCAGTACCTGTAAGCCGGGTTCAAGCAAACTCTGATTTTCGAAAGAAAGAAAGTAAATTGTAAGTGACGATGAGAAACCAAAGGTTGAGACAAAGTTTATGATCTCTTTGATTTAGAATAAGTTTAAATTTGGTCCTTGCAATAGCTAAGCCTCTAAAATTGTGATTATAGTTTTTAGAAATTTACTAACAATTTTAGAAAAAGTACTAAAAAAAGAGAGTGGGTCTTGAAGAAGCCTTCTTTTAAAATTAAAAACCAGAAACAGAAAATGAAAAGGCCATCAAGGGAGAAAGTAATTGCAAGACAATGTATTATGCAAAGCATTTTATGTACGCTAACAACTTCTACCCATTCTCACCAGCTGTGGAGGGAGCATTGAAATGTTATTATCAGATAGGTCCATCTCAGTAAGGGAGGTAAGATTCTTCAATCCCTGCACCAAATCAAAGATGAATCAGATAGAGGATAGAACTAGGTGGAAGGAAGGTACAGGGCAAAATATAATATATATCTAGTCTAAGCATATGAATTTAAATAGACATTGTAATCCAAGAAATCAGGAGCAATGAGTAAAATCAAAGTCCTCTGATATTTATCCCCAGCCAAAAGAAGTATGAAAACATGAGATCTATCTTCAAATAGCACATGGATTCGAAGCCCATGAATTTGGTCCAAGAAATTGCTATACTTCAAAAACTTGACAAGTAAAAGTAAATCATTAAGCATTTGTGCCAATCAATCACTTTTCAGATAAGAACATCGGCTAATCATACTGATAGCGCCAATTTGAATTTGACCCGTGAAGGCCTCTTGGATTGGAACTACACTAATCATTAATTAATGAAACAAGTTACCTCTGGAACCAATTGAATTGAATTTTGACTCAAATCAAGTATCTGTAGATGCTTTAAGCCCAAAATAGATGATGGAACTTCATGTAGCCGCGTTCTCCTGTTAATTAAAAGTCATTACATTAGGGTATGAATGTTTTCAGATACAAGAACACGGTACATGAAAGCACGAAAGGTATCATAGAGGACTGAAAAATATCCCAGATTCTTGTGAATAACCTTAGGTAAAGCTCTCGCAGAAGGGGTAAGCTGGAAAATGTTGGGTGCTCTGGCAAGGAATCTATGTTACCACTAAGATCTAAAACCTGTAGCATGGGGGTTTCTTGAAACCCATGTGATTGAATCTACAAAAGCAAGTAACATCACCTGGTTAGATTTTTATTAGAAAAGAAACCAATTAGTGGGAAACAGTCGGACTGTTCAGCATTTGTGACGAGAAAAAGGAGGGGTCAATCCAATAGCTAGAATGTCAGAAAACAAAAAATTTAAAAATAATGTAAAATTTCAAAACTGAATTTTACCACTAGTCTATCAGAGATCAACAAATATACGACCTTAAAAATAAAATAATGTAGCTCCTTTGAGTTGAATGATCCACTCGGTTGCTAAATCCTTTATGCAAATAGGATATTTAAGAATTTAACGAAGTCTAAATATCAACAAAACTTCTCTTCCCAAATGTCACAATGTACAATCCTGACTCTAGAACATCTCTCGATTTTTTTTTTTTTTTTTTTTTTTTTTAAAGAAAAAGGAACAAGAAGAACATCCATGAATTACTTTGTACCTGTTTAAGTGGATTATTATCCAGCTTTAAACACATGAGATTAGGTAGCGACTTGAGAATTGCACCCGGCCAATCTTTAATCTTGTTCCTAGACAAAATCAAGGTCTGCATATGTTTGATGAATTAATGCTATCAATTATCGAAAACATTTAACTAAAAATAGTTAAAACTACGTGACTTTCAGAGCTAATAACATATCAATCCGAATGTGTAATATTTTAGGCAAAGTCCTGCAGGTTTTGGTACCAGGTAAACACAAACGCAAAATGCAGTGATGAAGGAAATTTGACCTTTATACTTGCAAATATCAAACTGGTTGGCCTAAATGTCTACATCTAATTAGGTTTTATCCAACTGCAGCAAGAATATTTTCCTACAGTTCAAAATTTACTAAATTGAAGTTCCTACCACCCATGAGTTTTAAGATCAGCTGTCGACTGTCAAAATGAGTATTTCCTATGGAACTTAACTATACTCATCACTTCATTGATTGTGCAACGCTTAAACTAAGCATATTGACCTGCAGAGAAGTACACGAGGAAAGTTCTACAGGCAGCTCCTGGAGGGAATTCTTTGACAGATCAAGTTTCATGAGTTCACTGCATTCCCAAACTTCTGATGGCACAGCACTTAGCCCTTGCCCTTCTAGAGAAAGCTCCTTAAAACAGGAAAAGCATGAATTAATGATAAAACAGAAAATCACAGAATAAAAATCACACGCACATAAACTAGCTTGAGGTACTCATTGGAAGCAGGAAGTGAACAAAGCCAAATGCATCAAATCTTATCATCAATGATACTCGGAGAAATTATTTTATGATTCTCTGAATATTATCGTTGCAATTTAGAACTTTTTGCCATCCCATTGATGATAAATGAACCAACCAGGTTTCGTTGCTTGTTTGTAATTAGAAACTTCGAGACTTAATATAGGAGCTTCTCATGAAATGCTTGCACCACTAAAACCATTTTGGTAAGGGTATGTTCAGAAACTTGTGTGTTGTGTTTCTTTTTTCTTATTTCTAGATCTTTTTAGAACTAGAAACTTGGTAACTACAAAGAAGGGTGTTTGGTAATCAATTCGTTTTCTTGTTTCTTTGAAAAATAGAAACATAAACCAATAAAGCAAAATGTGTTTGATAATTGATTCTTATTTTTTAGTTGAAATAAAACTTGGTAGATATNAAAAAAAAAAAAAAAAAAAAAAAAAAAAAAAAAAAAAAAAAAAAAAAAAAAAAAAAACATATCACATGTATTAAAACAAATGTAAAACAAGTATAAAGAGTTAAAGAGCTAGTAACACTTAAGTACCAAAGAATAAATAAATAATAATAACAAGAGATGCATTTTATCAACTCTTGTCCTAATTTGATCGGCAATGTCATCTCTAGCTTGAGCCATTTGTTTAAATGATCTTGGCTCCCATCTAGCTCAATTAGAATATTCTGTAAATTATTCAGCAAACTATTGTAATTCTGGTGATCATTAATTTATTGCAATCCTCGGTAAAGAGATCATATTAACAATCATTCAAATTTTAGCATATTTGTGAACAGCAGTGCAACATGCTATTGGTATATATCTTTTTTAGAAGAGATTAACATATAGTTTTGAGTGCTGATTGGATAAGGAGACATTTGTTAAGGACAGGGAGTCATAGAGCTTTTGTACTTCTAATCAATCTTAAAATTAGTCATGTGAAGTTGACTTTGTTTTTGGAAAAATTAACAATAAACTAAGCAAATTTGGACATGTGTTTCTAGTTAACCAATTAGACCACAAACAAAACCCAACAACGAGAATGAAGAAGAAAGATTTTAACATAAAATACGTCATTAGTTTTTTCATTTGGTAAAAACAAATTATGAATCGAGGAAAGATAATAGAAATTTAAATGGAAAAGAAACTCAAGTGAGCAGAAGAAAAAATCTGATATCCCATATCATCCATGAGAGAGAGAGAATAGAGAAAAATAGGATCGAGAGATACAATTCAAGTAATAAGCACACTATTGAGAGAAAAAAAAGAAGCTAATGGAGAAAGTAACAGAAGTGGCTATCCAAAATCAAAGAGGATGTTGCTGTTGCCAGCTTTGGAGCGTGTACAAATGAGGAGAGCAGAAATGGAATAGAAGGAAACTATTTTTTTATAGTTTCTGAAACTTCGCATCATTTTAAGGAATACTTTTTAAAAAGAATTAAAACAAATGGTTAGCCAAACATGTCTTTTTCTATAAAAAAAAAAAGAGAGAGAAATAGGAACCAGAAACAGAAAAGGGGAAGGTTACCAATCCGGCCTAAGAAACTATAAAGTATAATAATTCTAGAACCACTGGAAAGTTGTGTCGATCCCACTACCTCTCTTTTAGTTAGTTTCCATAGTAAAAACTATCCTGATGCAAAATGTTCGAACTAGGCTTTGTTTATTCCTAAAAGTAAGCTTGGACCAATATCTCTGTCAAGTAACAGATGTAGTACGGTAGGTAATGGCTCCAAAGTAAGAGTTCAGAAATTACATACTAAATCATCATTGGATGACAGAAGAACTGTAAAAGCGTTAGAAATTTGTAAAAAAGATATGGCAGTCAATACCTTTGAAGTGATAGACATTCTAGCTGCCATAGTAATTACATTCTCTCTCTGAGTGCTACTAGCTTCAGGATCTAGAAAAGTACACTATGTAAACACCATAACGAAGAAAGACTGCAGACATGAAATAATATGCCCTAAAGTACCGAAAAATAAGAATAAAATTAAACAAAAAAACTACTGAACCTTCATTCTCAGGAAGTCTACTTCGAAGAACCTTCAATAAAGCAGGAGTTGGACCAGAAACTAGTGAGCTAGCATTGAACGAAGCATTCAAAATTGGTTATCGTTTTCATTGAAATTAAACAATGAAAAGCAATTCATTCATAAGCATTAGGTAGGTAAGAATACACTCAACAGAACTTTCACACCTTCGAAGAGTTCGTATGGGATTCCCTGCGAGCAAGAGCTTTCGTAGCGTAGTCATCTTACCTACACAAAAATCAAAATTAATGTCTTATGTCAAAAGTCCTTTAAGAAAACAACAATACCCTGTTGTTTCTAATTTTTCCAGTTACATTCACTAAATCTAACTTTCAAAAGAATGCAAGGGGCATTCTGTGGTTATAAGAAAACTACATTCGCCTCCCAGAAGCAGGCAAGTTAAGTCGAGGCAACACTTGCTCAATAAGTTCTGGCACTACATTGGTCTATGCTTATAAAAGAATAGAAGTTGATACAACTAATCTTTTACTGCCTCTAAAAAAATCTATCAGAGAACCAGGATCATGTGGAGTAACTAACATCGATAAACTCTACAAACAGTGCGAAAGAAGAATCTATATGAATATGAAACTTTTAATAATTTCAGTATTTCAAACATCCCAGTTTATATCTGCTAACCTTACCGATTTCTGGGGGCAGTCCACTCAATGAATTGTTTGAAAGATCTAAAACCAAGAGATGCAACTTGCATGCCTCAACTGGATACTCTTTCAACTGCAAATAGTAGTAAGGAGCGTCCACACAATCCCAAGGATTATCAAAGTAAGAGTATTCACTCAGTGGCAAGAATAGAATATAATTTGAATGTATAATATACAAGATAGTAAAACCATATGAAGAAACAACTTTCTTTAGAGTAGAAAAAGTACTCCTATTCTCCATCCATGCAAGATTTACAATTTTTACTCTGTATCGCATGGGTAATTAATTATGCACTGAATAGCAAGCTTTTAGCATGAATTGTTCTCCAACCAAGGGCAAAATTATTTTATTTTCATCTCAATTTCTAGGCAGGTATTTGGTAGTTCATGAGAAAAATGTTGATCAGAACTAGAACCTGAGATTGAACAGCAGGAAATTAGGGCTGAAATTAGATTGTAAATTAAAGTAACGACGAAGTTTTAGTCAGTACTAAGATCGATAGACTCTCTCTCCTAAAACAAATCCCAAAAGATGCCTGTCTCAAACTCCTCTAATGTACTCTATTCATAACCACACCACTAACAAGCTAAAAGTTCATGTCCCTAATAGCCTCATAATGTTAATAATGTTCCCAACACTACTCTACTCCAAGAGCAACCATCATCGAGGGTTAGTGGTTTCTTAGGACCAATTTCTTTTTTAACAATTCAGTTTCTTTTCTTTATCTATGTTTTTATGGCTAATTTTAATCCACTCCTCAGCCCCAAAATTATTCCTAAACCTAATCTGAAGACTACATGTAGACTCCTCCATTCCATTGGCTTTCTTTTCGTTTAAATTAATCCAGACCCATGAACCTATCTAATTCCAGAGCTTCTCCACCCTTGAAGTAATGAAGTGCATGAGTGCATTCTATAGCCATTCTCTAGTTCATGATTTAGCTCCTCACTTCCCACCCGACATTATCAACATCTCTTGGCCATTCCACACATTGGAGATATTCTATAGCCAGCAAGCTTTCATCCTCTTCACTATCCTTTCACCTCCACTCTGTCCGTCTTTCATTCTTCATATGTATTTGTCTGCCCTCTGCCCTCTGCCATTAATATTTTTTTTAACAAGAAACAACTTCCATTGATGTCAGAAAAGGAAGGAAAAAGTGAAATGTTTGGCACTATTCTAGGTGCTTCAGTTGTTGATGGCACCACTCCTGTAATTCCAAGCATGATCTCCTAAAATTCAAGCGTTTTCTTTGCTAGCAAGCTCTCTTACCCGCTCACACTTTTCCTTTGCAAGACAAAAAGATCTTTTCTGGAACTTTTTCCCTTCATGCTTAGACATTTGTGTACTCCCTTGGATACTTTTCATTGGTTCTTCGGGTGGTATATCGCAGATGACTTCTTCTGGCATAATCATAAAGTCTTAATTGCAGACACTAATTTGTATTTCATGGCTCCTTTAGCCCTCGAATAATTCCTTCCTCCTTTCTGAAACTCCATTTTGATGTTCTACATGAAGCCTTGAGCAAGTTTGTAATCAATTTCTCATAAAGATGTATTAAATCTAAACATCTACCACGCCTCCTCTAAATACCAATCCTCCTATTCCTTTCAAGCCACATTACCCATAAAACCACAAAACAACAGACCAGCCAAAAACCTCTCCCCTAGCAAAACAGTAGATCTAATCCCAAGATCAATGTTCTTTTAGGACAAATTTGATAGAAAGCCATTGGGCTGAAATTGTACCAGAACATCAAGCAAAATTACAATAGCTATTATGCCTTTGAAAGGCATAGTTCTCCATCTAGACTAATTCCAAATTATGCCCATCTCCTACCCCTCGAATTACTCTATTTATTATAACCATCTTCACTAGCAAACCCAACGTTTAATACCCCTCAAAAACTAACAACATTTCTGAGAAATTGACTTCTTGCATATTAAATACTATTAATCCTTCATATGAATCGTAAAATGGGTATCTATTTATTATGTTACACCACCAACCAAGAGTTTCAGTTACTGTTCAAATCCAATCTAATCCATGCTAATTAAGAGCTTCAAACATGAGCTTGTTCCCCTTGTTTTGATTTTCAAACTAAAGAATTGGAAAACCCCACGCTGTCCTGTAAGCATTTTATTTCACACTAGTTATATGTGATGGAAAGTATGCCCATAACCAAAGACCACGGGGTTGAATTTCATGGAAATTTCGTTTCGTTAATATAGTCAGTTATTTGAGCTTAGCAATAGCTTATGCATTAGATATTTTGAAGTTAAATATTAATAATTTAAGATCATGAACTTTTTCTGGTTTACAGTATTTAAATTTTTTTGTAGTACTAACTCGGAACATAACTTTTTCTTATAAGAAAACGTAAATTAAATTTGGGAAAGAACAAATGTAAGATAGAACAACAATGGATTGCCGTCCAAAATGTTGCAGAAACTTTTATGGTTTCTTTTTATGGACTTGTGTTTTCTGTATGCTCTTGTATAGAAATTTGAAAGTTCTATTTCTTAAGAAAAAAATTACAGAACTCAAAAACCATGCTATACAGCAATGTATTATATGCTGAGAAATGGATAAGCTTGAAGAAATCAAGGTAGAATTTATTAATGTTTGAATGCTCACTTATCCCTGATTTAGCCTAACCAACATTTCAAAGAGCTGTACAGCTCCCTCCAACAGTTTTCCAATTGCTATTTTCCTCTTTAATAGCTTCCCTATTCTCTATCATCCATTAGTAGAGGTAAGAGAAAAAATATAGGTAAGAACTTTAGATGAACGGACTACCTGGTTTGAGTGAAGATCTAAGGTCCCTAAATGAGAAAGTGCCCCAATCTCCCCTGGTAACATACTCACTGAATTATTCCTATAATTTGAAATAACATTACTAAATCAAATTAAAATGTTAAAAGAAGAAAAATAACATACAATAAAAACCCATTACAATCTAAACCAATTGAAGATGGAACATTACCCTATATATAACTCTGCAAGAGCACAGCAATCCTTAATTGAAGGTGGGATTGATGAAATTTCTGCAGATATATTTGGAAAGCCTTGTTAAAGAATGAAAGAAAATAATAAAATTATCGACGGAAAAGGAGATTAAGTAGGCTAATCAGCCAAAAAACTCACTGTTTTGGAAAATATTTAAACGAATGAGGCGTGATAGACTACCAATATTCTCAGGCAATCCATTAAGCAAATTCTTTGCTGCAAAAATTAAATTCTATGTTTATATTTCTCTGTATGTGGTAATGCAAAATATAAATTATACAACAGTGTCAGATGGACAGGTCAAGACTTCAAAACTTACAGGCATTAAGTTCAGTAAGCATGGTCCATGATGCAATCAAATTTTTGGGTATCATGGTTAGCTTGTTCCCCTGCCAAACAAAGAGATTAAATTGGAAATTAGTAACTAAATACCATTACAAGACCAAACATTTAATATTCTCTATCATTACCTCCATATCAAGCTTTGTCAATTTTGAGCAGTTTGCAAGTTCATCAGGCAAGCTGGAAATGGAATTGTTTGATGCCTGAGGAATGATACACTAAGAATCCTTGCTAGATATATTATGCTAAAAACAAAAAGTAACCCTTTTTTCCTGGTATGCACCACAAGGTCAGTCAAGGCAGACTGCTCAAGAAACAGACCATTTCGGCATTTGAAAGTCAGTGCAGATCACAGCAGGAAACAATTACCTTCAGATCTGATAGATCTGAACACCTTCCAAGTCCACCTGGTAGTTCCTTAAGGCGATTGCTTGAACAGTCAAATCTAAGGAAAACAATTGCCTCAATTAGTCCGGTAGAAAATGAATAAAGGAAAATGGATTTAAAAAACTAAAAAATGATTTCTTTTTACATGCTCATTTGGAGGCTCAATGATAAAAATAAATAAAGGAAAATGGATTTACAAAACTAAAAAATTATTTCTTTTTACATGTTGGAACTACAATTAGAAGTGAATATTTGCAGGAATGGTACATGTCAGTTCTTTATTCAGGAAAGCAAAAAAAAATGAGGTAAAGGAGAGGAAGATTAATCATGTCTGTACGAATCTACAAAAATATTATTCAATTAGCAAAGCTGAAAAACACTTCAAATAAAAAAGAAGACTGAACATTGATTTTTAGATGACTTCAATCAATTCTTCAGTTCCTTGTGTCCTTGTAATGTCATTCCCCTAGATGCTCATAGAATTTAAAAAAGAAAATTACCACTTAAAGGCAAATGAATTCATCAACAATCTCTCATTTCCGCAAATATTCTGCTAGATTCTCTCCTCACAAATTATGAATAAGTAAATCTACTGGGGATATGTAGAAGGGAAGAGGAATACTTGACAAGGGAAATGGCGGATCCAATTTCCTCAGGTATTCTCATTAATGAATTGAAGGATACATCTAAGAGCTTTAGGACAGGAAGCCTGCAAAAGTGAATTAACAAAATACAACCATCTTAAACTTTTCTAAGAAATGAGCACAGGAGTGTTTTTTTTTCCTTAAGAAAAAACACTAAATCAGAACTCACTCTCCAATTGCAGCTGGTAGTTCAGAAAGTTTGTTGTGACTAACATTTAATACAGTAAGAGAAGATAAATTCCTTAGCTCTTCATCCAACAATTGAATATTATTATGAGCTAGAATCAGCTTATGTAGCTCCACAGCCTGCAAAAACAAAGCAATGAATGAAACAATTTACAACCAATTCTTAGACCTCCAACTCGAAAGTGAAGAAAGTTTACCTCCCACCACTTCTCGTCCGCCTGAACTGCATCCAAACTCCGATAAACCTCACTTGGCACATCACTAAAGATTATAACCAAAATCAGGCACATGATCTTCAAACAATACAAGATTAAAGTGCTTCAAGTAATGATCAGGATGTGTAAATGAATACAGTACTTACCTGAGAGAGCGATTCGAAAGATTAAGAGAGCCGGATGCTCTTGCGGCCTTTAGCACACGATCCATTGCTTGAATGCTCCAAGTATAATGAGTGCAGATTCCAGAGTTTTGGATGCAGATCTATGGCCGTCGTAGGCGATTGAGAAGCTCGTTTAGGTCGAGAGAGAGAACGAGCGCTCCATTTCTGGCGACCAGTTACCCAACCAACCGCTCGATTATGCGGTTCCAACTTCCATTTTTTTTTTCCCCCTTTTCCTTTTTAATAATTTCAGAGTAGATTATAGAACAGGATTAAAACATTAAAAATTAATAAATAAATAAAAAAGTTTTATACTTTATCTTAAAAACAAATACTTTTTGTTCCAAAATTTTATTTAATGAAATTAAAAAAAAAAAAAAAAAACTATTAATAATATTAAACTATTAAAAAAATTTAAAATTACCTTTTTAACTTTTTAAATTTTCATTAATAATCTTAGTTTTTTTTTTTTACATTTTCAAATTTATAAGAAACTTAAATAACTAAATAGTCTCTCAAGTTAAAGCTGACTTGAAAATAAATTGATTTTGGGTATTAAAATTTCTTACATTTACGTGCTAATGTCATGACCTAATTTTTGGGTCTTCGAAAATTAAGATCGAGACCAATTGATCATACAATGAAAATGTGTGAAAAGAATAGGCGATGAATAATTACTATAAAATTTCGTGAAATTTGGAACCATTTTACCAAACAAATAGAAGTATAAATGTTTAGTTTTGATTATAAAGAGGGAATGAGATCGAGATACATAAAAATAGATTATCTATATAAAAATGAAGACTCGACAAACGTCTCAGGCTGACTCCCTTTGTTGCTACTAGGCTCTCGAACATCCCTCGTGTAACATCCGCTTATTGACATCTCGAATCACAAGAGTTACTACTGACGGATAATTTGCTTTGAAAACCAACCAGAAAACAAAACATATTCATACATGGTAAGTAAAACATTTGAATCAATCGGTCAAGGTAAAACCCAAGTACTTTTTACCACTCAAAATAACCGGTATATAAGTTTTTAACAACAAAAGCACATATACATAAAACAGGCTCAGAAAAAGGATTCTCTGTAATCTGGTTGCCTCGTCACCACGATTGTTCTGCACCTTCCCTATCTGAAAAAAAAAAAGTTAAAATAATATTGATGAGTAATTAATTTAGTGGGTAAGTAGCTAACTTGTCGTTTACAAGTTTTATTACTTATCTTTCTAACCCTTCTTAAATTTTATTTATAGGATTATTTGCTCATTGAAAGGTATTACCGCTACTTTTAGCTTGGGTTATTGACTCTCTGTATGCTTATTTAGAATCTACGGACACGTATTTAAGACTCGCCCTCCGTCAAATACAGCCCATCTACTAATTTCTTAACATCATATAAACCAACGATCAAGAATTCTCATTATTCCTTACTTAGCACACAGCGCATCGATAAGGAACTCCGCGGGAATTAATAGACTACAATACTCAATATTATAGCCCATGACTCAATAAACTATACGCATAACCTAGAGTCATAACATTTTTACTAGCATGCTCTGACCATGCATTCATATATTTATAAGGTTCGACTTATGGAACTTTCTATTTTGTATTTATTGCATGCTTACCATTGTAGAACCACTTCATCCACTTAGCTGCACCGTCACTGCCGCCTCACGCCCTTTACTAGTGGCCTTTACTCAACGATGTTGCTATTAAGATCAAGGATTTGGGAGCGGAGGAGGATGTAATTTGGGTGTTTGTCAGTAGTAGTGGCAAAACTTGGATACTGACGAGTGAATGATTCTATCCATCTTCCATAGTTGATTTTGGGCATTCGTCGAGTTCCCAACAAGAAATGTGTGTGGAAAGAGATGGTCGATTGAGCGAGGAAGAAGAAAATAGAAGAGGAGATTATTGTGCAACAGCAACAACAAGAGGTCCGATGGTGACATCAAGTCGATCGAAGAAAGGAAACAGAGATGAAGAAGAAAGGGAAGGACGACATAGCGAAGGAGGAAAGAGATGAATGTTTTAATTGAATGATTGGTATTCTGGTGCGAGACATTCCAAAAAATGTTGTCTTGTCCTAGGAATCCGTGTAAGAAACTTCTGTTAGGAATCAGTGTAAGAAATTCTGTCATCTAACATGCACTACAATATTCTAGGTCTACGACACATCAACTCTTCATTATCATCAACCATTACGTTAGTAAGTGTTAAGAGTATGACGATGGTTTGCAAAACTTCCATCAAAATATATGTCATTGTACGTGTACGATAACAGTTAGTTACATTTTAAATTTAGAACTGACATCGAATTCAATGTCGTTTCAAAACCGACATCGAACCCCCATGCCTCATAGATTTAAGATGACAGTTTTCAACAATGTCTTGTATGCTTCAATTGAACACCCATACCTCTATCATTTTATTTCATAATACGAACTCAAACCCTATATAAAACAAGTTTACAAGCCATCCAACCAAACCATATCCATTCATTAAGAAAGCCATTTCAAACCACATTTCCATTTCAACATCGAAACTTCATTATTATAACATAACAAATCGATGACGCTCGAGAGGATGGCAAGCTAATAAGATTATGTAAACAAAAGAGGGAATGTAATGGATTTGGAAACTCTTTCATTGGATGTGAGGTGTTTATTGAATAAGCATTGTCTAAGAGAGTAGAAGAGTGGGAAGGGCAAGGCAAGGGAAGGTATTCAGCTTGTTTTTATTCATCAAGAGGTGAAAGAACATTACTTTATTTAATATTGCAGGAGTGAAAGGAGGAGATGGACATGAAAGCATTTAACTAGACGCCATTTTGAGGCGTTGCAGCAGGCTTGCTGCCTTTGGCCCATTTCATTTCAACTTCGTGCAGTTGCATGGAAGCCATCAGTGGATGAAAGCCATAACTATCGCAATTTCCATAAGAAAATTTGTCGCATCCCCTGCGTCCGTAGGTTGGACAAACATACCCCAATGTGCACTCATTGGACACCCCTCGACCTCCAATTCCTGGGCCAAACCAATGCTCCCCTCCCCCTACACCTGCCCTAAATCCTGATCTATACCCAATATCCACTCCCAGTCCCAGTCCCAGTCCATTAATCATTGGATCAACATCTCTCCTCACACCACCTTCACTACTGCTTACCCCTCCCTCAGTTCCTGGCCAAGCTCTTGGTCCCACTGTAGGACCAGCCTTAACATTGTTTACCCATCCTTCAGCTCCTGGACCAGCTTTCGGTCCAGCTCTTGGACCAGCCTTAACATCGCTTACCCATCCCTCAGCTCCTGGACCAGCTTTCGGTCCAGCTCTCGGACCAGCCTTAACATCGCTTACCCATTCCTCCGCTCCTGGACCAGCTTTCAGTCCAGCTCTCGGACCAGCCTTAACATCGCTTACCCATCCCTCAGCTCCTGGACCAGCTTTCGGTCCAGCTTTCGTACCAGCCCAAACATCGTTTACCCATCCCTCAGCTGCTGGACCAGCTCTAACATTGCTTACACCTTTCTCAACTCCTGGGCCAGCTGTTGGTACGGCTCCTGGCCCTGCCCCAACATCAAAACCAGATCCATCATCAGAGTTGGGGACTCTATTGGCAAAGGTGCAACTTAAACAGAGGAAAACAAAAGGAGACAGAAGGAAATATTTGAGGGAACCCATGGTTTTAGTGGAGATTTGGTGCTTTGGATGGGTGTGAAGTGAAGACGAATAGGAGGGATTTTATATATGTGCGAAGGGAACTGAAGTTTGAGGCGTGGGGAAGGTAAAGTAAGGGCAGTGGGTATGGCTTCATTTTCCAGGAATCCACTGGTCATGAAATTAGTGTTGCTATCTAAACATTACGTGTTTATGCATTCATATGGGATTAGTTACATACCAAAGAGGAGCAGTATGGACTTTCAGAAACAATTTTCATGCTCTTAAGTCAAAAAATTAATGAACATTATAGTAATTAAACCAACATGTATACAAGTCAAAAGGTTAAAACATAATGAATTGTTTTAACTCAACAAGAATGTATCAATTATAGATGCCATGTCACAATCTTGTTGAGACTAAAATGAGGTATAATCCAAAATTGAAGGACATGATTAAAGATGTTTGCCATAAGGTAAAAATTCTAACAAGTTTCAACTCCAAGGGTAGTTTTTGAAACAAAAATCCCACAGTTCTAAGTTCATACAATCAAGTGGTAAGGTAAAAACTGTAACTAGGTTTAGACGAAATTTAGAAATGGCAGAAGAAGTGCAGAAGGCATGAACACTGGAGATTCACATGGTGGGTTTTGTAGAGAATAATGGTTTTTAAAATACGTAGGAAACTATTTTATTGATGGATGAAATTACAAAAGAAGGGAGAGAAATCCCAAACGAAAGGAGTTATAAAAGCTTCTCCAATTGGTAGGAAGAGATAAAGGTGTGTAGGATTTAAAAAGAGGTAACAATTTACACCAACAAGATATAGCTAAGTAAGTAATACTATCCAAAAGGTGCTCAAAAGGCCTTTCCTTGGCCTGAAAGGTTCTGTGGTTTGTTCGTTCCATGTGACCTAAAAGAAGGCTTTGATGAAGTTAACCCAAGGATATCTCTTCTCATTCTTAAAGGGATGCCCCAATGAAGTGGAGCAAGGAGAAGGTGAGCTAGCTCGGGGAAGGGAGCCGTCCATTCAAAGGAACTCACAAGGTATGTACAGAATAGTGTGGCAAAAGAGCACCAGGGTGTGAAATAGCCATTTAAGGCATGCAACGTTGAAGCTTTTCATGTGTTGTTGGGGCAATAAACAATTTCCCATAAGAAGAATTTGGTTTGCTTCCGATATGGGTCTGTGGAGAAGAATGGTTAGGAATTGGTTTAACTAATAAAAAGGAAAGGTTTGCTTTCTTCATGAATTCTGTGCTTNAAAAAAACCAAGAAAACAAAAGGTGAGGGATCCATAGGTTTTGTACAAAGAATGGGGTGGAATTTTGTGATGAGATAAAAGGCTGGGTGGAAGAGGAATGAGTCTTGAGCAAAGAATGGCTAAGGTCATTAGATTATGCTAGAAAACGATGGCATTTAAATCAAATCTCCATTATGGTACAACGAGATTCAAACTTATTGGGGAAAGAAAGAACTCAACTCCTCAACTCCTACTCCAAAATATAGAGCAAGAGCGGGACACAACTTCCATTTCGAAGTACAATTCTCAACCTCGACGCGTTCCTCCATCATTTAAGGATATTATGATGAACAGAGACTTTTCTATTGTAAACTCATCTAGAGTAACAAAGAGATTGGCTTTCAAAGAAAGTTGAGGTACCAAAAAGGTTGTACCTTACCCTAAAGAATGATACCAAAGGAGAAGGTGAATATGTTTTTTCGAAGTCATCGACTAGTGAAAACATCAAAAGGACGTCTTTAAAATTATTAACTTTTGATATATCTGCTTCTGAATCCCATTTCTCAAAGTGACCCACTAAACACTGATTCAGCATAATTATTGTATCCCATGAATTCAGATGAAATCCAAGTTCATTACAATAAACAGAGATCTAACTATTTCACATTATTGGAAACTCACAGTATTGGTTTGTAGCCACCATAAGAGATGGGAGCAATTTGCAAAAGATAGAATCTCAGGTAGTCTGGAGCTCACATTTCAACAACGCCCTAAAAGGCCTAAACATTTTCACCACTGCCTCCTGATTCCACGTCCTTCAAACTCTCAGCCAACATTCTTGCCCTGTTCTGTAATTGTCTTTCTTGAGCAACCATATACAAACCTAGACAAGTGATAATAATTATCAAGTTAGGAAGTTTTGTTATACCTTATATGAAGATAAAGAATGATACAAAAGATTACACAAGTCCAAGCCATATTTGGGACTGATATAAAATGGTAAAAATCACTTTTGTCATACTCAAAATCACTTCAAACAGGCCTTTAATCATCCAAATCAATTTAATGCTTAATCTTACACGTTTAAATGCAGATTTCAGACCATCAGAATTGATTCTTGAACGATTAAAAACATGTTTTAGAGTGATTTTGAACGTGATAAAAGCGATTTAAACTCTTTCAAAATCTCTCTCAAGCATGCCCTAATATGGCTTACCGACTGCACTTCCTAGGGCACAGACCCAGAGAACCCTCATGGACCATTTGTCACCAATAACTCCTCTGCCTCCCATTCCTTTCTGCAAATAACAAGCAAATAGCCTACCTTAGTCATTACAGCACTCAGAGAGACAAGCCTCCTAAAGGGTCAAAGAACATGGCACGATAGGTTCATGTTTTACTGTTAGAAGCCCCTGAATTCGGGAAGATTTCAAATCCGTTCTGATTCGAAAAATTTCTTCTATATTCAAAAAATAGATTTAAGCCTCCCTACAACAGTTATGAATCGATGGTTTCTTCTATACTCAAGCAAACTCAATGTCTTTCAAACAAACTCTGATGCCTTTTTAGCTTTATGTTTTCATTTGGATTGATTGAAAATTGGTTGAAGCANAAAAAAAAAAAAAAAAAAAAAAAAAAAAAAAAAAAAAAAAAAAAAAAAAAAAAAAAAAACGCTTGTTTCGATGTTCTTCTTCGTGGATGAACGAATAAATCAATGAAACAAACTAAAAAATAAAACAAAAGAAGCAAAACCTTGGGCTGAATATGAAAATGAGCGGCGGCGCGACCACACTAACGGCGCGGGTTCGGGGCTGACGGAGATAAGTAACTCTGATTGCACGGAGGCGAGAGAATGTGAGAGGGAGATAGCTGTGGAGAGTTCGTTGGGAGGCTGAGACGCGCGTCCCGCAGGGCTAGGATGCACTAGCTGGGGGTGGGAGGGAGGTGCGCTGAATTAAAAATAGGATTAATTAACTAAATAAATATATAAATATATTTATTTATTTATTTATTTATTTATCTTTAATATATATTAATTAGGTTAATATATAAATGATTTTGAAGATTAAGAGTTTTAATTTTGAAGCTATTATAAAGTCATATATATTATCTTTATAGAAGATGTATGTTATCTTTATGGAAGAGACTTAGAAAATGCGTAAAATGAACATTTGTATATTTTTTTTTAGTCAATGACTAAGTTTCATTGTAATTCTATAGTTTAGGTTACATATAGAATTATTCAAACTAGATATCATTGATCTTGGTTGTGAAGTGATTCAAATCTCAAACAAATGTTCTTGTCTTGAGATTTGAAATATTCGATCAACAAGATAATCGGAATCTTACTTCCCTTATAGTGATTCCTTATCATTTGGTATGAGAGCTTTCATTGAGTTAATTCCTTATCCACGAAGGTCGACAGAAATGATCGGATTGGAGAGCTTCCCTTTGGAATCCATGGAATCCAAAGACAACATTTAGAAACGTTCAAAAACTTCTTCAGAGTGGAACGATGCAGTACCAAACCGCAAAATACACTCTTCTATCACATCTCGGTCCCATCTTCGTTGGATGGCTGCTGCCGCCTGTAATAAGATGCAACAAAAATTTGAGGAACTAGCCTGGGATTGGAGAGCTTCCCTTTATTGGAACCCAAAAGACAACATTTGGGAACTTCATGGTTCCACTCAACCATGCAGTACTAAACACGAGATAATCCTGTAAAACACAGACTCTTCTGTCACAGGGCGATATCTGGGTCCAATCTTTGCTGGATGGCAGCTGCAGCCTGAATTAAGATGTAGCAAAAACTCGAGGAACTAGCCCGAGATTGCATCAAATTAAACTGCAGGAAAACTTCGTTCACATTTATGCCTACCTCAAACTTTCCGAGCTTATACTGGTAAGCCATCTCCTCACCGAGTCGAGCTTGTTCGCTCTACGAGTAGTTCTTGCCTGAAAAGTAGAGTGAATTGGATAATGATTTTTAGTAATAGTTCGTTTGCTAGTCTGTTGAACAGCTATTTGATATACTTTTGAAAATTGAATAAAGAATTTCTTCTATCCATCATCAAACATCCATGTTCAACAACCAGATGAGCAAAATTCCCAGAAAGAGATGCATTTAATCATCAAAATGAACAGCAGGTAAAGAAAGAGGAAGAACAGTAGAAAGTACCTCCTCTGTTCTTCATCATCAAACACATTAAAAATGCTGTATAAAGTTCGCACTACAAGAGATATTGATCATAGTAATGTTCCATCTAGCATTCTAACTTCTCAAACAAGAACGTGGTAGCTGCATACAATAATCACTCAGAACCTTACTTTTTGGATGGAAAAGTGGCCGTGTAAAGGTCCTCTATGAATCTGTACAAACAATCATCACAAAATGAGTAAGAGAAATAAACATAACAGCTATCTTCGACCGTTATTAATATAACAGCTCAAGTTCACCGCTAGCAAATATTGTCCGCTTTGGCCCGTTACATATTGCTGTTAGCCTCACAGTTTTAAAACGCATCTGCTAGAGAGACGTTTTCATACCCTTATAAGGAGTGCTTCATTCCCCTCTCCAATCAATGTGGGATCTCACAATCTACCCCCTTGGGGGGCCCAGCATCCTCGTTGACATAGCATTCGGTGTCTAGCTCTGATACCATTTGTACCAGCTCAAGCCTACCGCTAGCAGATATTGTCCACTTTGGTCCATTATGTATCTCCGTCAGCCTCACGATTTTACAATGCGTCTACTAGAGAGAGGTTTCCACACCCTTATAAGGAATGCTTCGTTCCTCTCTCTAACTGATGTGGGATCTCACAAGTAACGACTGGGAGGAGCAAACTAAACATGATCAGTTCGTCTACTTACTGCTCAAAAACTTAGCTTCTCTTCCCAATTAGCTAGACTTCCCAAGTTCACATAAAAGCAATGTAATATTCAAAGTAATATGATCAGCAACAATACCACAGCTACGAAAGCAGTTAGATCATAAATTCTTCTGACCTTGGTAGACATTCATGTTCAATCAAACGAATAGGCACACTACGAAAGTAATATGAGTCCCATAAACAGCATAAGTGGGTTATCTGGATCAAGTATTGGAAGTCTTCTTTCTCGACGGTGAAATAACATGAAAACCAAATTTGGTTTTAATTAATTCAAATCCATTGAAAGTATGCAATCTGTTCATAAAAATGAAGGAAATTCAACTACTGCATAGAGCAATTGCACAAACTTTGTAGTTGTAAGCCGTAAGATAATGTTACAGATCACAAATTTCATGAATTAGCATGATTGAGCTAATGAAAAATATTGGGCATCAATCAATTTACGATGATGCAATGAACTTCATCAATCAAGAAGTTGCAAGAAAGAGCCAATGGTTATGCAGAAGAAACCAATATAGAAACTGTTTCACAGTATAATGAATATCAGGTTTAATTGATTACATGCAGAGAGCTTCATCAAAGCCAAAAAGTTGAGCAAGAAAGGAAGACAGCAAGCACAAACCGAAGCATTCATGGAATTCAATCTTCACGTACCAGGTATCAGTTTCTTTGATAATGTTGTACTTTCCGCATGAATTCGTCACTGCTCCTTTCTTTCCTCGTTCCTTCTTCTCCTTCCTCCGTTTCTCTTCCTCCTCCTCCTCCTCCTCTCCGAATCATACTCAAGCTATCAGATTCGGTATCCTCGGAATCAGAATCCTTCTCGCTACTACTGTGTCGTTTACGGGATGTGCGCCTTCTTCTTGAACTCATTCCACGTTTCTTGTCATGCTTATCATCGGAATCCGAACTGATTTCCTGCGTTTTCGTCAATCGGAGCTCAAATTTTCACGATCCTTGTCGGAATTTCTCTTTGACCTAGAACCGTTCTCTTCTTCTCCTCTTCCTTCGCTGGTCTCGTCGTTATCGGAACTTCCTCTCTTAGTTAATAGCTCACCGTTTCGATCTGTAGCCATTTTCGTTCGGGATTAGAGAATTACAGGAGAGGGGAAATGGGAGCGGAGAGCTCGGAGAAGTAAGGTTCTATTTTGGTACATCCCACATCGAAAAATGTAACAATTAATTTCTGTTATATGAAATAAATTTAACATCTACTACGTTGTGTTCGATTAAAGGAGAGATGGTTGGCATCTCCCCTGACAGGGTCGGGAACAGCCTTCGGGCTTCCCTGTTAAAACACATCCGGTTAAGGCTACCCACCTCTCGCAGGTGGATCTATAACCCAATTTTTTTTTTTTTATTCTTCAGCATTTTATACCAAAAAAGCAAAGAAAAATGGTAACTTCACATTCTAGCCTTCTAGGTCTTCTTCATTGAGTGGACATTCTTTTAAATTTTCGTTTGGGTTAAATTACAAATTTAGCCTCTAAATTTTCATATTTATATTTATTTGCTCAAATAAATTTTCATATTTATATTTATTTGCTCAAATAATTCTAAAAAGTTTTCAATCTACTTTTATATTTTTTAATTTTATATGTAATAAATTTTTGCTTCAGAAAAATTTCATGAACCCCTTTAGAGTTTTGACAAAAAAATTTGTTGGATTAGGGTTTTTGCCTAATAAGGTTAGACATCAATTAAAATTGATGGTTCCAATATCAAAAACCTTATTATACACAAAATTCACAATAGAACTTCGAGACTTTTTAAAGTGAATCTATTGAATCCTCGAAAAAAATCGTGGGTTATGAATACTCAGGCCGATTTCCATCTTTTCAAAATTCAAACCGAACACTTCATTAAATATTTTGGAAGGTTTAAAGACTAAATAAAAATTTGAAAGTTTATGAACTAAATTTGTGATTTAGAAGCCGTTTGATTTAAAATTTTGTTTACAGTACCTAAAAATAGATAATAGGATGCATGTTGTATGAGAATGACATCAAATTTTCATATAAATAAATAACATTTTTGTTAGGTTCTCCCAATTAATAATAATTTTACATATATAAATAAATAAATATATATATATATATATAT